>NC_034605.1:18907385-18915394 GCF_900095145.1 Mus pahari
TGAGTTCCAGTCCTGCATCCTTTGGTGATGAACAGCAGTATGGAAATGTAAGCTGAATAAACCCTTTCCTCCCCAACTTGCTTCTTGGTCATGACATTTGTGCAGGAATAGAAACCCTGACTAAGACAGTAGGGGAGCAGGAGCAGGGGGGTGGGGGTATAGGGAACTTTCGAGATAGCATTTGAAATGTAAATAAAGAAAATAATAATAAATAAATAAAAAAAGAAAACAGAATATACTCCAAAGGGGAGGAATAGGGCACAATGAGAAAATACTGGACTACAGTAAGGTTGGCATCCATCATGGCACACATCTGATGTCAAAGGACTGAGATGGCGCTACCCCTTCAGCTTTGCTGACTGCAGCATATACCTCTCTGACCTCTGGTTCCACTCTTTGAAATGCTCCTTGGTATGGCTTTGGCATCCCAAACATTTTGTGGGTTCCAGTGCTACCCAGACTTTACTTTTATAGCTTTAAAAAAAATGGTCTCTCACAGCCTTTTGCCCTTTCAGGGCCTTTATGCAGGGTCTCCTCTGCCACGTATCAGGCTTCTGAAACCAGATTTCATTACCTCTTTACCCTTGAATTCTTGCAACATAGATGGTACTGCCAAGTTCAGCTGCCAGCTTGGGATAGACCCTGGTCTTCTTTAACCACAACAAGAGTTTTTAAAACTGCAATTGCTTTGGAGGAGCAGAAAAGCCCTTAGGTCTTTCTCTCCACATGTGAGAAGTGGCAAAGGTAGGGTCTTGCCAGGAGGGCACCATCCACTGTGTTCCAATGGTATCTCTTTAAGGAAAGTAATTTCCATAACAATTTCAGCCTCGCTTTCAGCACAAACTTTCACTGTGACATTGCTTGTTAGTGTTCTTTTTCTCTCCAAACTGTACTATTTGTATTTTATCCTGCCTTGTTTATTCTGTTTTATTGTAGACCTGCACAAAAGAATGATTAGTAGTTTCAACAGGAAAAAGTCAATATTTAGCTGTTTTGAAACTTCTCCATTAGGAAATTGTTTTTTCAATTTAAAATTTAAAATTAGCCTTGAGCAAGTTATTAGGCCATGGGCATAGGGTAACTACATCTTTGGGTGGGGTTGGGGTGGTGTTAAAATATCACAGGAATAAACTCAAGCTCAGTTGCCAATACTGGTCCTTTCTGAAGCCCCTTGAACAGGGCCTTCACAGTACACATTGTTCTTGGCACTGCTGTCTTCCAAGCTCCTGCTTGTATAGCCCATAACCTCTTATAATGTTCAACTGGTTTTCTAGTCCAAAGATCCAAGTCTTCACCATTTCTGAAAGAACAAATAAGTATAGTCAGGCATCTTGTGGGTGCATTTATCTGAGCGTATAGTTCCAGGGGTAAAAGAGTTCATCGCCATCATGTGGAAGCAGGCGTGGCAGCTATAACATCAAGATGAGAATTCACATCTTGAACCATAGGCATGAAACATAGAAGGAACTGGGACCTTCATGTAACTTTTGAAGTCATAAAGCCTGTCTAAATGACATACTTACCCCAGCAAGGCCACACATTCTAAGCCCTCCCCCCAAAAAATGCCACCAACTGGGATCCAAGTACTCAAACATACAAACCTATGGAGAACATCTCATTCAAACCATGAGGGCTTTAAGGGAAAATGACATGAAGCAATCAAAATGTTTTCAATAGTACCTGGCCCTGGGTGAAGGCTCATTCATCCTGGCAATCTGAGGGCAGGTTGGTCACAAATCTAGATTTAGGTAGAAGGGATCTAATGAGGGTGTATAAAGAATAGACTCTAGACCAGAAATTGATGGTATAAAGTCTCTATGGAATAAGAGCAGTAGCTGTTTGGAAATCACTGTGTTTTCTAGAAAAAGCTGGAGGTCCGTGTATAATAGACATTTAATAAGTACTTATTAGTTCAACCACTAGGTTCAAGACTGATCTAGACTAACCAGTGTAGACCAGAAGGATTTTGGAAGTAGACAGTCACAACGTCAGATCCAAAATAATAGCATGCTCTCTGTGGTACAGTTCTCATGATCTATTGGTAGGTTCTCCACAACACAGATGATGATGTTCCAATACTGACACCCTGGAGCTGCCTACACAGCTTGCAGGGAACTCAACAGTCAAAATATCTCTGACTTTACCCAGTTTGGCCGTTCAGAGTCCCCACCCTAGCAACTGTTATTCCTTTTTAACGAGTGCTGGTTAGGGGCCCTCATGAATCTTCCAAATTTCTGTTCTCTCAAACCTGATGTTTTGTTACTTCTGAAGATTGGTGTCTTTCATTTTTCCTGTAGCAAATGTTTGAATTTGCAAGGAATGCTACAAGACCTAGGAAAACACCAAACTGTAAGTTCTTCCTACTTCCATGCTGAGAAAGTTGAGAACCACTGTCTTATAACTTTGTTTCTCCCATTATTCTTTTCCCTCCATCCATATTGCCTGCATTCTCTCTCTCCACTTGAGATGCCTCAGTGGTTTCTTATTAGTTCCCTGACTTTTATGACTATTCTAGTATATATGTAAGCACTCAAAACTAGCATCCACTTATGAGAGATTAGAGATTATTTTGTCATACTCCAAAGTAAACAGATAGATTTCCCAGATGCAAGATAATTGCTGAGACACAGAATATATCAAAAGGGGAACAACTACACATCAACTATATGGCATTTACCACAACATGTAAGAAATACAGATTGGTATAGTCTCTTAGGCCTCTGAGGCCATCTTTTGGGGTATTGTAGCTATTTTTTCTATTGCTATGAGAAAACATCATGGCCAAATATACAAAAAGTATATTTGAACTTACAGTTCCAAAGAGTTGAGTCTGTAATGGTAAGGAAGCATGCATGGTAGCAAACAGCAGTCTTGATATCTGGTCCAGGAAGCAGAGGCTTGATATCAACCAGAGAGACTGAAGTAGAAATAATATAAGTCTTTAAACACTCAAAACCTGTCTTCATTGAAATACTTTCTTCAGCAAGACCTACTCTTTAGTTTAGTTTAGTTTAGTTTAGTATTTCAAGACAGGGTTTTTCTGTGCAGTCCTGGCTGTCCTGGAACTCACTCTGTAGACCAGGCTGGCCTCAAACTCGGAAATCCACCCTCCTCTGCCTCCCAAGTGCTGGGATTAAAGGCGTGCGCCACCACTGCCCGGCTAGCAAGACCTACCCTTAAGCATCTGCAAAAGTGTCACCAAATTAGGGACTAAATATTCAAATCCATAGAATATGTGAGACACTTATCATTCAAACCACCACATTCTACTACCTAGCCCCATATTTTTATGGTCATATCACAATATCAAATGAAATAAGTCCAACATCTTTTACAGTCCCCCATACTGTTGAATAGTCTAAAATCTCTTCTGAGACTTTGGTCAACCTCTTAATTACAATGTACTTTAAAGTCAAAAGTCAAATAATGTTCTTCCAACATATAATGACATCGAATGTAAATTACAATGCAAATATGAGGAAACATTGGACCAAAGCAAGATTTAAACTCAACAGGAAAATCACCCAATTGCTTAGCTCTAGGTCTGATGTAAATGATTTAGAGAGCTTCTGTGCCTTCAGCTTTGCTGACTATAACATATTTTTCTTTTACCCTGGTTTTACTACCTGCATGGAACTCCCTTTGGCAAGTATCTCAAAGCTGTGGCAGCTCCGGCATCTCAGGGTTTCCAGTATAACCCAGACCTCATCTAGACAACTTGACACTAATTTCTCTTGGGACTTTTGCAAGGACTCCGTGTTTTCTGGCCTCAGCATCTCACTGCAACTTCAGAGGAAGACTCCATAATCCCTTTACTTATGATTCCTAGTAACCACAGGACAGAGTCAATATTAAAATATCCTTCACTCAAGACAATAGTACATACCTTACAAAGTTAGTCTCAGAAAAGTTCTTAGAACATGGGCAGAAGGTAGCTGTATTCTTGTCAAAATATGGTATCTATCAGAGTTCCTATTATATTCTCCTCTGAAACATCTTGAGCTCGGCCTCCATAGTTTGCAAAACTCTCAACACTACTGTCTTCTATGTCCCTAGCAGGATGGTCCACTACATTCTGCTTACAATGTCCAGTCATTGTTCTAGTCCAAAGTTCCAAAGTCTTCCACATTCCTCCAAATGTCTACCATGAAAAACATAGCCTAAGTCCTGATATTAGTATTAGTATTAGTATTAGTATTAGTATTAGTATTAGTTACTTTTCTATTATGGTACTAAAATATCATGACAAAACAATGTGTAAAAGAATTTGTGTGTATGGTCTCAGAGGGTTAGTGGCCATGGTAGTTGTACAAAAGCAGAAGCAGGAAGCTGAGGACTGACATCTTGAACTGTAAGCATGGAACAGAGGAAAACTAGAAGTGGGCAACAAGTCTTTACATTCTCAAAGCATGACTCAAGCTGTGTACTTCCTCCAACAAGGCGATACTTCAGAAACCTTCTCAAACAGTGCCACCAACTAGGGACCGAGTAGTCACATGTCCAGGACTATGCGAGACATTTACCATTTAAAACACCACAAGATATCAGCCTCATTAGCAGGGAAAAAGCAAGAAAGAGAAGGGAAGGGCAGCTCCAACCTGTCTACGTGGTGATTTACTTTATCCTCTGTGACACTATCTAGGTTACCAGTCATAAGTCAAGTCTAAAAGTCCTGGAGTCCACAGAATCTCAGACTCCATTTAACTTAGCATAAAGCTCATTACTCCTTGATACTAATCCCTAGTTCTGTACCTGCTGCCTTAATGAGGTCTTAGTCTTTAGTTCATCCTCACATGTGCCAAGAGCTACACCCATGATCATAAGCTCAGAGCCTACAGGTTTGTTACCTGGGGACCTGTGCCAAGCTCCACCTTCAGTCTTGTCTGCTCCAGATCCCTGGGGCTACAAGAGCTGCTACAAGGTCCCTATTTCAGGCTTTGTTTGGTAGAGTTACAAAAATAATTATATAAACAAAATCAAGTCGGTTCTCAGCAATCCTAAGAGGATCAGTAAAATGATCTTGGGCTTCAACGTTGCAGCATGGCTCAGAATTAAGCTCTGAGATAAGCCAGGATCTTCTAGCCAAAGGGCCTAAGGCAACAAATACATTATAAACCCTCAAATAGATGTTTAATGAGGGAAGCTTGTTATACTCCATGTCACAGGCCATTGTCCCTACCATGTGGTGGTGACCCAACAAGTGTGCTGGGCTTCTGCCTCACCCTTGTGTGTGCTATGTTTTCCATGTTCTCTAGAACAGATTTCTCCTTAAACTGTTGGCAGTTGTGTTAAGGTAATGAAAAGCTCTTCTATTATCTTGGAAACTGGTTCTCCTTCTGTCTGCTCCCAACCCATCTGAAGGAGATTAGCTTAAGCCAGGATCAACATGCGTGCTCCATAGGAGCTAAAGAATAAACATCCTGGGCTTTGGGATATATGCAGCCTTCTCAGTTATGCCCTTGTAGCCTAAAAAATGTAAATGCAAGTGTGTGCTTGGTTATAGCCATCATATATAATGATAATAATCAAGCACTCAAAGTCCAGAGTGAAGGAGAAGGTATGGTCATAGCCCAATGACCAATAAAGCACTAGCAAGCAATAGAGACAGGGATCTGGATTTGACCTAGGGCCAGAGAACCAATTCCTAGCATATCAGTCAGAGAAAAGAGCTAATGACATCTTTTGCCTACCTGTACAGCCTTAGGCAAACTGCCTTCTAAGATTTCTATGTGCTCCATGCTCTTCCTAGATAAAACTGGGAAGCTGAAAAGGTTTCTACGCAACATCCCTGCCACCTCCAGGAGTGGTAGTTGAGCCCAACACTTCCTGGCAACTGGCAGCTGTCTTCCTCTGCTTTCCAGAGGGTTCTATGGGCTGGCTATAACAAAGAGCACAGTTGCATTTGCATTTTTTATTGGTGCCTGTCCTGACTGAATCTATCCAGTGCTTCTGAACTTCTACCTCACTCTATTTCTGGCTAAGTCACTTGGTTCCAGTGTTCCTCAAGCATACTGGACCAGTGATAAGGGCTAGATTACTTATGCTATCATATTTCAAGTTAGTGTTTTTTGATGGTGTTCTGGGAGCTACTTATTCTATGGATCTGTAAATGTTTGTAAAAGTGCAAAGTTTCTATGGTCAAATATTTTTGGGGATCTCAAAGATAAAGACAGTTTGAAATATTCTTTCTTCTACGACTTCTCTGGATCTTTAATAAGCTCTTATACATTGTTTATCTTCAGGAGAGAAATCAAAGCATTTTTTAGCCACTCCAAAATTGTGTTTACTACAAAGCATTTTTGAAGGCCATCACTTACTAACAAGAATGTAAGGAACACGAGCAGGAAACTCAGTTTAGTACCAATGACATTAATCAAAAGCTCTGAGTTGATTGACTGCAAAGGTTAGCCATGTGTATGTTAGAGGAATCTTTAAATTCCTTCTTGTTTGCTGTCTGTGTGTTCATATACTACGTTAGTATGGTGGGCCCTGCCTGGATGGCTTTAGAAGGTGAGTTTTCTAAGCATAAGGCCCTCCAATCACTCTGCCAGGCAGACCAGCTGGATCTATAACAATCTCCTAGTTAGTGAAATACAATGCCCTTCCTTCCTGAAGCCACTGGTTCCCCCCAAGTCAATCAAGTTCATTTTCCTCTGTGACTCTTAAAAGAAGTTCAAAGTGGCCTACAATTCATGTCAAATAGACTGGCTTGCAGCTTCCTAGTTTGTCCCCATGGGCTCCTTTATAAAACCATGGCTTTATTGGCCTTAGGCATCCTAGGTCCTCAGGGGGCCTCTGCTGAACTCCATGAACTTATTTAAACTTCCCAGGGGCTTCTCCTGTTTCCCTCCGCCTCTTTCCCCAAGCCCAGAACCTGGTGGGATTGACCTGAGAAGGCATTGTGGAAATGCTAAATCTTTCCAGCAATTCCCATCTTGCTAGTTGCATTCCTCTTTCTCCATCTGTGTCCACACAGCCTCTGCCCCTGCTCGGGCTGATCTGGTGGGATGGAGCATCTTACTTTACCCCAGCAGGAATCCATGCTAAGGCTCAAACAATCCTACTGGTGCTTTCTTCTTTGACAAAGGACTTCTCTTCTTCTCTTTATTGTATATCAGAGGAGAAAACACTTGCAATCAAACAATGCCTGGGAAGAAGCTTCAAGTCTCCTTATAAAAGGTGTTACATATTATTATTTCTTCAAACAAGGGCAATAATAGCCTGTTGCTTCATCTAATTCCTCTGAGTGGGCTCAGGCTCTGTAATTACCTGGGTTATAGGACACTTGCTTAGAGGGCTCCATCTGAAGGTTATAGGGGCCACATGGCCCTGATAGAGTTTCATGTCTTGTGACCGCAGACAAATGTGCTACAAGGCCCACATGGGGGTTGGGAAAGGCTAAGGCAGGGGTTTTTTGATATGTGGAAATTGATTTTACTAGAAGAATCTACAGACCTCTGAGGCAAGTTCAAACCATGCCCCAGGTACCCATGTGAAACTCTTTCCCAACCGGGGTCTGAGGCTCCAGAAAGAAAGTCTGAGAGAGCGGGGGTTTTCCCTAGTGTGGGCTTTAGGTTACCTTCTAGATCAATGGTCTTCATTTCCCTTCAGTCCACTCATGTTCAAAATAAGAGGGTAGATCAAGCCCACCATGTCTAGAACTTTCTCCCGGGCTTAGAACATAGAGGATGTCTTATGACAGAGAAGCCAGCAGAACACCAACTAAGACCAGGGCCAAGGGCATCAGGCCCCATTTCATTCAGATCTGCTCCACTCAAGCACTTGTGGCTTGCCATAAGATTTTACTGGAAGAATTTTCTTTTCTATGAAAACAATCTGGTTAAAATGCCTGTCCTAAGATCTTTTCTTATAAAGTCCTTCATCCCTAAGTTTAAAATGTCTACTGCAAACCTGGTGTTTCCTTTCCTTTCCTTTCCTTTCCTTTCCTTTCCTTTCCTTTCCTTTCCTTTCCTCTCCTCTCCTCTCCTCTCCTCTCCTCTCCTCTCCTC
>NC_034605.1:18915441-18924629 GCF_900095145.1 Mus pahari
CTCTCCTCTCCTCTCCTCTCCTCTCCTCTTCTTTTCTTTACATTTCAAATGTCATCCCCTATCTGGGTTTCCCCTCTGCAAACCCGCTATCCCAACCCCCCTCACACTGCTTCTATAAGAAAGAGTGTTCCCCATCTACCTACCCGCACCCGACTCACTGCCCTAGCATTCCTCTGCACTGCAAACCCAGTTTTTCATCCTCCATGTCTTCTCCCATATTTATCCAACTGTCTGAGAAATTGTTAGGATGTTTATGGAAAAACAAGAATGTCTTGTTTTTTTTAATCTTGTCACCTTGGGAATTAGAGTTCCTTCTTTCCATTGGGTTGCCAATTGTATCTGTTAGAAGTTTCTCCATTCTGTTTTTCTCAGGCTTTTCCTTCACACACACATGAGCACGCATTACCACCACCACCACCACCACCACCACCACCACCACCACAACATACCCCACAGGCATACCTTGAGTCAATTTCTACTAGCCTAATATAGGTGCTGACGTCTTGCCCAACATGAAAGCCAGACGCCACTGGCCTTTTATACCCAATGCCCAGTGCCTTAAGCCTACCCACAACCCTCTTTCTCCCTGACAGCTTGCATCCCTTTCAAAAGGCCTTCCTGCAGATTCTTCCAGTTTTGTACTTTTCCAGGGCTCCTGTGGATCCATACCTGGGCTTCTAAAGAAAAGCGCAGCACAAGGACCCATTTCATGCTTCCGGTGCTNCTGTTGTTGTTGTGAAAGGTCAGTTCAGGACCTTTTTGAAAATTCCACCAGACCCTTCTCCATCAGAAGGGAAAGGCTAATTAACATTCCGAAAGATGGACCGGACCTGCAGGTTGGGGAGGCCTAGACCAGGTAAAAACACATTCTGCAGGACAGACCCTGCACCTCATTCCCCAGAGACTGATCAATTTAAAAGTCACACTGTTCTGCCAATCACATTGTGCCTAATGGCTGTTGCTCTGAAAAACTTATAAAGACTGACCAAATGGGCTGGGGGCAGGGAGGGTTCGCCATCTCTCCTTTGAGATAGGACAGCCCCAATGCATTGAAACAATAAATTCCTCTTGCTTTTTGCATCCATTCCTGCTCCGTGTGCTTCACTCAGGGGGTCCCTCAATAAGCTACGGCTCACCAGAGTCTTACAGTTGTTATTGTTGGTTCCCCAGTCTTCCTCCCATTTTACTTTTACCATGCACTCTGACGAGACCCTTCCAGGCCTTTCTTCCTGAGCCTCCAAGAGCAGAGTTGCCCACCTCCTTCCACCATGCTTGTATCTGTGCATCTCTACCAATCTGAACTATTTGGGTCTGTCAAACCCTTACCAAGTGCTCGTTACCCTTCCCAGGCCTCCCTGCAGACTCAGCAGGGCAGGCAGCACTGATGACCTTTGTAATCCATGTTCTTTAAAAGGACAAGGAGGGAGCTGAGCTGTGTTTACCAAGGAAGCTCTTAGGTTAGCAGAGGCTGTCACCACTGGAACCAGAGTTCCTGTCACCACTGGAAGAATTTTCTGGCTATGTGACCTTTGGTTCCAGCCTTTCTCCTGAGGTTCCAGAGTGGGTGGGGGATGTCAAATCAGCCCCATATATGTTGTTATTGCCCTCAGTGGCCACCAGGCCTCATCTGAGTCACTAGGCAGCCAACATTTCGAGTGGAGAGCTCAGTCAGCTCAGAGGCGGGTACGCATATGGGTAGAAGGACACAGGTTACCTCATGGTTAATGTTTCTAAGAGAAATGGCTCCCTGAATCTCCTCCTGCCCTACCTCCTGGCTAAAATATTAACACTCCCTAACCTCAACACTTCATCCTCACTGCCCTCTACTGCCACAGTCACCAGACACTGGGATAACCACAGTCACCAGGCACTGGGAAAACCACAGTCTTTGTCGAGCTTCATTCTAGACTTTGTACAATTCCTGGGTTTTGAAGTCACTCCTCACCCTCTCGGGTTCCTTCCTTGCCCTCGTCTCAGCTTCAGGGTTCCATCATGTGTACGTCCACCCAGATGAGGGCTCTGCAGGCAGCACTTTCTTTCTGGTTCCCTTTCTCCAGCAGGGCCAACCACGGCTCACAGCAGTAGAATCAGCAGCATCTGGCTTGGGTTGGTCTGTGCGTATCTGGAATCCAAACAGTTTAGAGAGTTATGGCTCCAGGAACTGTGGATGGCAACGTTTTCTATTATTAACAGTTCCAACTTTCCCATCTGGCTGTTTTCAGAGTGAAAGCTGGAGATTACTGTCAGCATTAATTACAATCAGGTGCACTTTTCTTCTACTCCATGTTGTCCTGACTGCTTCTCACACAGCAAGAAATCCTTAAAATGTGTGTGCCTTGAAATGCAGTGCATAAATCCTGCTGCTGGTGAGAGCCGCTGTCAGCCCCCTGAGCTCTTTCTGGACCTGGGTGAGCCTCCCCCAAGGTCACGGACACTTCCTCAGGTGGAGAGGTCCTCTGGAGTCCTTGGCGCTCCACCACAGGAAATGTCAAGAGAATTGGTTACTTTGTGAGATTTCTGGCACTTCCTGCTTCCAGTCTCACCAGAGCTACTTCACAGCATGTTGTGTGGAATGTCTGACTTCCGGACACCAGCTGAATCAGAAGGCAAAGTCACCAACAAAACAAAACAAAACACCCCCACAAAACAGGCATACAAACAAAAATGTTAGCTCCTGCCTTGGGCATCCCAGCCCTACCTGCCTGTCATCTCTTTTCATCCAGCTTCCCCTGGTTATTTCTAGTCAGTGTATGAAAATAACTCCATTTTGAAGTCGTTCTTTCCCTTCATGCCCTTATATGCCTATTCACATGCTTGTTGCTATGTTCTCTGGCAATTTCTTTTTATTGCTCTCATTATTTTTCTCCTCAGACTTCTACAAACCTGAATCCACACACCAGGAACATTGTGCTTTTGTAAAGACATCTGAATTTAATTCTGATTCCCCATTATAGGGTTTTATTTATTCCTTTGTAATGGCTGTGATAGTAAAGGCATGTCTCTCCCGTTGCTGGGGGGACTCTGGGCAAGTTTACTTGCTGTAATTTAGATCTTCACTGTCCCCTACAAGATCCGTGTAGTGATGGCTTGTCCCCCAGATAGTAGAACCTTCAAATGTTGGAGCCCAGTGAAAGATCACTAGGGATCACTTCAGAGGCAGGTTATGCTCCTGTCTCCTTCTTTGATCACTGGCCATAAGGTAAGCAGTTTCCCTGCCAACAACAGGGACAGTTAATAGAGGACTATGATTCAAAACAACTGTTCTCTTTTAGAATTGGTAGTTCCAGTATTCTCTTATAGTAATGGACAGGCTGCTTAATCCTGCTGAGCTTACTAAGGTCTGCAAACTAGAGTTGCTAGATATTCACAAAGTAGCTGAGATGGCTTAGACAAGAAGTGACAAGGTGGCAGGTGTGAGAGGCTGTATGGGAGTATGTTGCATGATTTGGGCTATTAGACGAAGGATCAATTCTATTAATATTGTCCATAGGGTTTTTTTCTTAGAGGGAGAAGAAGAGATTGCTATTGTATACTACATATATATGGAAGTGGTGTGTGAACTCTATGCTTTTGATTCTGTTGTCTTCTCATGAAACCTGATCTTTCTAGGCTCTTCCTGTTATATGTGGCTCAGGCATCTGTGTTCCATTCCCCACCTTCCTGAGGCATACCACTCACAAAATAGTAAACGTGGCGGGGCTCGGGGTAATAAAGAAGACCATCTTGAAAGAGCCACACAGGACTTGCTTCCTCAGTGAGACTGAGCAGAAGAAATGATCACAACCACATTGGTTGTGCTGCTAACTCAGTCCAGGTCATGACTTGCCCGACTTCACCAGGCTCTGTTGCTTGCCGGTGTGAGTTCTATTCTGATACCTGTTCTGCTCATTCTACCTGCTGCTGGCTGCGACACTATGCTGCCTGCAACCTTTACCCAGTGCATCTTAGCCATGGCTCTGTCGAACTACTACAGCTATCTCTCAGATGACTTCTCCAGCTGCATTCATAATCCCGGCAGAACAAATGAAGTTTTTGACAGTTAATTTATTTGCCTGATCTATTTCAGATGTCTCTTCAGACAAAGCACTGGGTTAGTCCTGCCGGTTGTCTTGAATCGGATATTAGGTGAGAACACTTCCGGACACCAATCATTTGAGGTGTGCATTAATTGTATTTGCACACAGTGAGAGAGTTCAGAAACCTTCTGAGCCTGTAATTTTTCTATTTCATTAAACTCAATGGGAGCTATTTCTGTGGATCTCCTCAGAGCTGGGGCACTCATACCTGTACTCAGAGCTACAAAGATATCATCAGTCCCTAGAGAATAAGGGAAATATATTATGCAGACAGATGGCTTAGTCAAACACTCTCTTTTCCAGATTTTAAATAATTTTATATGAGTGTTTTTATTTGTAAAGTTGACAAGTCTTATTTCTTCTTGCATAGCTATAAAACTTTAGGAATTGTGTCTCCACTTGACCATCTGTCCCATGAGCTATGGAGCACACAAGGAATCCTCTGGGGTCAGCAGGACACACAAAAGACGTTATTTGCTGAATAAAAATAAAATTCTGATGTGAATGTGATGTTCCCAGTATACCCATTCTTTGGGCAGCTTTTTCACTGGGGAAGCCATAGCTATCACTGGGATGCTACTGTTAAGGGGACTCCGTAGATAAGAGACTACCCAGCTGCCTTCACATGAGGGAGAGGGGCATCCCTGTTCTAGTGATAAGCATGTAACATCTGGAATCAGACAGATTAATATTTCAAACTAGCCCCTGCTACTAACACTAGGATATAAAATGTCCAGTCTTAGGATTTCTAGTTCTCTGTCTGTGCAACGGACTTCTGACAAGTTCAAGGATTTAATACAATAATGAATATACAACTTGTAGGACCATCTCAAAGCCTGGCAGACAGACCTGGCTACGCGTGTGGTATCTGTATGACGGGAGCCCAGGTTGGATAAAGAGACAGGATCCACACTGGGGTCTGCTGACTTTCCTTTTGCTGAGGTTTTAACTCCTTCTACCCTAACGACTAGGCAACATGACAAATGCCTCCTTTGTTACTTCAGACAGCAAGTGTTTTGTTTTCTGGATTTACATGGGTTATGGGTATGGGCACTGCTTAACTAGATCCCATGTTTAGGGTTGTACAAGGTTTCTTTGGCCTGTTGCCTTGTTTTGGAGACTAAACTTCACCTCTAGAGTCATTTCAGGCCCTGGCAGATGTTGAATCCCTTCTCACTGTAGGACTGAGGACATTTTTAACGACCAACAACTATCCCTAGCTCCTAAAGGCTGTCTGTTGTTATTGCTGTATGTACTTTCCTGGAAGTCTTCTCACAATGTAGCTACTTGCCTCTTAAAAGACAGCAACACAGAAAAGGGAAACATATTAGCATCAGAGGGGTTTCTATACCCTTATTTAATCATCACTTTCTCCTTGGTTTTGTTGTTGTTGTTGTTGTTGTTTGTTTTTGTTTTTGTTTTTTTTTTTAATATTCTACTAGTCTGGTCAAGAGCTAGAAACAAAGAATAATTGGGTGACCTGGATCTCTGTCTGTTGCAACTAGGAAAGCCCACAGAGGGTGGGAGTTACAAGTAGAGTCAATTAGAGTTGTTTGTTATTTGTGCTTCATAGAGTCTGCCTGGCCCCTAACTAGAAGCCTCAGCATTACTCTCTATTCCTGATGAGCACTCACTCCAATCCTACTGCATCCTCTTGTGATTTTACAATTCTCAAGGTCATCTAAAATGCCAAAAATCAAATACAGCCAGCAAGGCTGCACTTTCATTGTTGTTGAGATGTCCAGGGAGATGCATGCACTTCCCACCCTTTCTGAGCATCAAGAGGCCCCTCCATCTCTGGTGTATGGTTAGGTCACTTCACCATCAACATCATCTTGAGTAAAGGTCTTCTCACATTCCATCTGACTTCCTGTTCCCATCTTTCCCATTTCTGTAGCTTCAGGATTCTATTGGGTATAGCTAATTAAGTCAGGATAATCTGTTTCCTTGTTTGTTTGTTTGTTTGTTGTTCTTCTCTTCTTGTTTTTATTTGCTTGGTTTCATTTGGTTTGAATCAGAGTCTCACCACATAGCCCCAGCTGGTCTGGAGCTCACTGCGTAGGCCAGGGTGTTCTTAAACTCGGAGATCCACCTGCCTCTGCCTCCCAAGTGCTAGAATGAATGCTGAAGTAAATCATGAAATTCTTCAGGTAGAGAATATCAGAATGCTTTGTAGTTAGCAATAAACACTCCTAGGCAGACAATGTGGATCTGGTTATGTGAATCACAGATGCATAGGCTCCAAACACCTATAAGTCACAAGAGGCTGCTTTGCCTGACCAAGTTATTAACAGGTAGGATCTAGTACATGACTTGGAGCTAGCCATTGTAGGAGCTAGTTGGTGGGGGCTAGTTTTTTTTTCCAGCATCTTACCTTTCTTGTTGATTGGTTCAGAGTACTTCCTTGCTTGGAAGAATGAGGAAAGATGTACAAAGACTATAATATGTCCTAAGACCAATTCAAACTCTAGACTCTGGCCATCTGTATACAAAAAATAAATTCATTTTTTCCGTTTCTATTAAGACTTAAGACAGTGGATTAAGGAAGAAGACTTAAACATTAGCTGCATCAGCGCCACCTGGATAGCTTATTAACCTACAGATTCCTTGGCCTTATCCCAGATAGTTGACCTACGGGATGAACAGTGCTCAGAAACAAGAGGAAGAAATTAATAAACAAATTGATAAAACAGTAATACATCTCAAAATCATTTTTTCTGAAGTTCAACCCAGAGAAGCAAAATGGATTAGATAAATTAAGATCACTGAAATGGCCTGGAAGAAAAGCATGGTCCCAAATTCCTCACCCACATTTCTAGCTAAGAGCTTATAGACCCATACCCACATAGTACATTTAGCCTAAACAACTGAGTGGATTCTCATCCTGTAGTAGGATGAAGGGGGCCTGCATTGTGTGGATCTGAAATGTGGTTCTGAAACTACTTTTTAATTTTAAAACATTATTAAAAAAATCTATTATTAAATCATGTTATAATCTTCATTGAAAATGGTACTGTAGTTGAAATAAAAACCTATAATACTCATACCTATGTAACATATGTTTGTAGTGAAGTTAGAAATTTTTACCACCAAATTTTTAGTTTGGCATGTATTTCTTCTTCTAAATACATAGTCCATTTTATTTGGGGTCCATGTAATGGCTGGCTCATCCTAAAGGACTCAATAAGTACCACATAATTATGGTTATCCTATTTAGTGGTGCACTATAAACCATCAATTAGTGAAAATGCTTGGGAATAGAGTGCTTTTTCCAGTCCATTGAATTTACTGGTACATTCCAGCTCCACTGGCAAATTCTTCTCACGCTTGTAAGGAATCTGTCAAAAATGCATTACTCCACATTACAATGTGTTAACAATTAACATTTGATAGTCACAGACGACCACTCCTTTTGTCCCTCCTTTTCTATCAGTCTAAACATTGGTTCTTACGCAGCACTGGGTATTCAGGATGGATTATTATTTCAAACATACAAAGTGTAATTTGCTTTTTCCCTAACACTGAAGTGCAATAAAATACCTCAGCTTACTGGAAGTCTTCATTAACTGTGTACCTTTAACATATATTACTATAATTACTTTTAGAGATCAAAATTGCAAAATAAAAATTTTATCTTTCAACAACAAATAAACAAGTAAAGACTCTATGTCTTATAAACTTAAGGAGGCACCTCTATGGAGGTGAGTCTCATTCCTCAAGATTTTATAGTCAGAGCTATAATTATAGCCATGAGAATGTGAACCTCAGCCTAAGATAGGTGTTTTCCCTCTTTTCAGATACTTATCTTAATATGCTGCACAGTCGAGTCTATAAAAATGGGGTGGGAATTTCACTAGGGCAGATATGAGCTGGACCGTGAAAGGCACCCAGGTCTATGTTTGCACTGTGTCTGTGTGAGCCCTCAATGAATCTTCTAGAAATATATTCGAGAATCTCTGTCCCCATAATGTATGGCCATGGGCATGTTTATGCATATGTACACTTTTAAAACAGTGAATAAATAGTTATAAGGAATTATAAAATATGTATGTCATGCTTTGACCTCTACTATCAGACACTCAAGGGATTTGAAATCAACTGCAAAGTGAGTCTTGTATCTGTATCTTCAGAGACATTAGTTTCCTGGTTAAAGAAAATGGGTACCTGTGAAATTCATAAAGACCAGTTCACTGCTGGAACTCTCCAGTACCATGCTCATCAGTTTCCTGAAACAGGACAAAGGTTTGTCACAGCCCCAGTAGCTAATTTGTAAGAGTCGTGTTTTGAAATATAGTCTGAACATCAGAGCTAGAGCCCCTTCTTACCTTGAATAAACCTCCAATTCCCTGGATTTCCATGCATCTGCCCATGGAAGACAGGCTCAGACCATCTTGGACCACAACCCCTTGGCTCCCTTGCCTTCTTCAAACTGTTCCTTACAACTTCTACTGAAAATATCAGATAATCCCACCTTGGGGCCTTCTCAAACATTGTATCCTTCTCCTGCAAGATTTTCAGTGACTTATTACATTAAAATGTCATTTGTCAAGTGTGGCCTGTGGACACCAACATGGACCTCCACATTGATGGTGGCATAGAGCAGAGGTTATCAACATGCGGTCAGACTGCAGCATGGACCACAAACATCAGCAAGGCTTCTGAAAAGGAGCACAAGCCATACTCATATACATGGTCTCAGGAGGTCTCAGGCTTGGGACAACATGGTCTGGACACCATGTGGAGGTCCATGATCAGGGCTGACACAGGAACCATGCTGACCATGTTGATGTCTAAGGTGCATGATAGGGCCAAGTTGATCTGCATGATCCTTGCTGCCACTGGAGGCCACAATGACTTTCAAAGTCCTTGATGCCACTGGAGACCATGAGATGTTGGTAGTCCAGGCAGCCATCGGAAGCTATGTGGAAGCCCACGATCTGGGCCACTCCTAGCTGTTATGGGCAGGGAAGCTTACGTTGCAGTGGTAGCAATGACCCATAGTTGAGCATGGGAGATATTAAAGGCTTATGCAACAACCCCCTCCCATGACAAAAAACAAAGAAAGAAAGAAAGAAAGAAAGAAAGAAAGAAAGAAAGAAAGAAAGAAAGAAA
>NC_034605.1:18924634-18941338 GCF_900095145.1 Mus pahari
AAAAGAAAAGAAAAGAAAAGAAAAGAAAAGAAAAGAAAAGAAAAGAAAAGACCTGGCAAACAGATGTGGATGCTCACTGTCAGCTATTGGATGGAACACCGGGCCCCCAATGGAGAAGCTAGAGAAAGTACCCAAGGAGCTGAAGGGGTCTGCAACCCTGTAGGTGGAACAACAATATGAACTAACCAGTACCCCCAGAACTCATGTCTCTAGCAACGTATGTAGCAGAAGATGGCCTAGTCAGTCATCATTGGGAAAAGAGGTCCCTTGGTCTTGCAAACTTTGTATGCCCCAGTACAGTGGGTGGGTAGGGGAGCAGAGCAGGGGGGTGGGGGTGGGAGGGTATAGGGAACTTTCGGGATAGCATTTGAAATGTAAATAAAGAAAATAATAATAATAAAAAAAGAAAAGAAAAGAAATAGTCTAGATAGGATGACATTGAAAAGAATCCTTAAAGATTATGATAAAAACATTCTTCTCCCTCCCAAGTGGGACTGAAGCATCCTAACTTGGGCCCTTCAGCTTGTTGACCATTTTGAGTTCTGTGAGCTGTATCTTGGGTGTTCTGTTCTGTTCTTTCTTTCTGTCTTTCTTTCTGTCTTTCTTTCTTTCTTTCTTTCTTTCTTTCTCTTTTTTCTTTTTTCTTTTTTTCTTTCTTATTCTTTTTTTCATTTTGTTTTGTTTTTGTTTTGTTTTGTTTTGTTGGCTAAAACCTACTTATTAGTGAGTACATAACAGGCATATACTTTTGGGTCTGAGTTACCTCACTCAGGATGATATTTTCTAGTTCCATCCATTTGCTTGCAAAACTCAGGATATCCTCATTCTTAACAGCTGAGTAGTATTCCATTGTGTAAATTAACCTCATTTTCTGTATCCATTCTTCTGTCATGGGACATCTGGGTTGTTTCCAGCTTCTGGCTATAACAAACAAGGCCACTATGTCTGCCCTCCAAAAGTCCCAACAAGCAGCTGACAGAGTACAGTCAACATGGTCTCCTGTGGCAAATCTGATCATGGACCGCCACATGATGTCCAGATGTTATATATGTATATATATATATCAAGAACTAATGAAAAAGAGGCCAAGAATTTGAAAGAGAAAAAGGAGGGGTATATGGAAGGGAAGATGAAATTATAGAAGATTATAGAATTGCACAATAATCTCAAATATATAATTTTTTTAAAACATAGGAAAATTTTTTCATTTTTCTACACTTCATGTTTGACTGCCTGCCCATTTTGTCTATCAAAGTTACTGATCAATTCTTCCACTGTTCGTTCACTAAACTCAGACTTTGTACCTAAATGTGTATGCAAATGTTTACGAATCTGTTTCCAGTGTGGGGAGGGAATCTCAAGTCATTTTCACTTACCTCTGTGTCGATAGTGCCTAATGAAACATATAAAATGTTCAATAAGCACCTGCTGAGAATGAATCAGTAAGAGACAGAACAATGTGACAAAGACTCTGATGTAAACTACATCTGCCTTAAATAATACTGTTAGCAACAAAGACCTTCAGGAAATTTGTTCATTAAACAAGGTGATCTGCTCTGTTCTCTGTGTTTTAGAGTGTTCTTGAGAGTGCACAGCCCTGAAAGAAGACTAACCTTCTACCTGTTTTTTAGACCCTCTTTCTACCAGTTTGTGTGTGTGTGTGTGTGTGTGTGTGTGTGTGTGTGTGTGTGTGTGTGATATGACTTGATCTATTTAAACTCTGTTGACCAATGTCTTCTCATATGCAAAACAAGGAAAAGTACCTGTCTTTTGTGTTTGCTTTTTAAACAACTAAGCAAGGAAGGACATTAGAACAGACACCAGACACCAGAGCACAATAAATATTATCTATGTGCCAGCTGTTTGTAAGGCCCAGTGATGGACAACTGGATTGGATTGCTATTTTGGAAAAAACAATTTAATCAGCTGCTGGAACTGAGTGTCAATGTCACTACATACACAGTTGAGGAGTCAAATAACAGACTACAGATGTCAGGTAAAGGGTCTGATGGTCTATATAGATTATGACAGGATCCAAAATCATAGAAGATAAGCCTCTGGCCATGTCTGTGAGCGAGTGTCTTCGTTAAGTTAATGTGGGTGGTAATATCCTGTGAACTGAAGTCTAGACTGAAAAAGAATGAGAGAGAATTTACCAGTCTTCCATATTCACAGTGAATGCTGTGTGATAAGCTGCTTCAAAATCCTCCAGCCACGATTTTTCCCCCTGGAACTATGAGACAAAAAAAAAACATTTTCTCTATGAAGTTGTTTTGGTTTTATTTTGTTGTTGTTTTTCTCTACATCAGGAATAGTAGCTAACACAATGTCACAAATAAGATCCTGTAAGCTCCTCCCTGGTTGTTGGTGTTATTACATCAGTCAAGGGCAGAGCCAATGTTAGTCCTTTGTTCATCCTAGCTTGATTCCTGGCTTGGTAGACAAAGCTGTTTTATGCCTAGGATTCATAAAATCAAAGCAAAGCAAATCCATACATCACAGAGGGGAAGAAGGAAAATTGAGAGAGACTTAAGGACTTCCATGTCACCTACAGTCCTACACTCCAGTGCATAGCACAGATGACTCTAGTGGCAGGGGTCAGTGTCACTGTCTGTGATTCATATTATCACTCAAGAACATTGGATGTCCCTGGTTTGGGTAGCCATCTGGGACCACACAGATTTCCAGGGACTGTGCATCACTGGCTTCATGCACCTCAATGGCTGTGTTGTTCTGGAAAGCTGTCCCTGCCTCTCCCTGGCAGTAGCACTGAGGAGAGTAGGCTCTGTGCCTCACCTAGGGAGCACAGTGGAGGTGGCTCAGGTGCCAGGGTGGGGAGAAGGGGTTAGAGGAGTGGGAGGTAGGGTGACAAGAGGAATGGGCCAGCCTCAAGGGCATGAGTGTAGAAGAGTTGACCCTGCCATTCATCTGCCATGGAGTGGCACAGAAACAGAGGTGATGTCCCATACCCCCACCTCTTACCACCTCCAGCAGTCAGAAGAGCTGCCCACAGGGTCATGAGCATAGGGAAACTATACCTGCCCTTCACCAGCTGCAATACACAGCAGAATGGTCTCTGTACCTCACCTGGACAGCACAGCAGAACTGACAGTGGTGGACGGGAGAACATTTGAGGCAGCCCCATGTGTGAGAGCAGGGGAGAGCTGGCCCTGCCATTCATCTGCTGTGGTGGTGGTATGGATATGAGGGTGATGTCTCCCTCTGACCTGCCTCTGGCCTCTAACCACCTGCTGCAGTTGACAGAGCAGACCCTGTACCTTTCCTGGGTACAGTAGAGTTGCCCTTGATGGCAATGGCATGGGGTGTGCCAGCCAAGAGATTGTGAGAAGGGGAGAGCTGGCCCAGCCCCTCACTGGCTGCAGCAAATGGAAGAATGGGGCTCACACCTTGAATGGGCAGCATAGTGGAGCTGCCTCTGGAAGCATGGGTGTGGGTGAACTCACCCTGAGGATCTGAGAGCAGGAGAGCTGACCCTGCCTCCTGCTGATAGAGGCACTGAATAGCCTAGCTGGAGCAGTGCTGGGAGAGCTTGTCCTGGCAATGTGAATGAGAAAGAACAGATAAGGTGACCGACCAGCTCAGCCTCCACTCAACCCAGATCCATGGCTCTGAGTTGACCCACTCCAAAATCTATATCATCTGCCAATAGTTGGGATGCATGAAAAGGCCAGTCCTGCTGTTCCAAATCTGCAGGATTTCCATGACACAAGGCAACAACAGGATGACCTGAGGAATCCTAATGAGGATCCAATATTGAGGGTATCTCAGAAGCCAGTGACCTGGAACCAAACCAATGACTCATTGCAATGAACATGCAAGTGAAGATGTGTGGACAGAGGGATAAACTATGGCACACGCTGTGGCATACCACAGCTTCCATGATGAGATATTTTCTATGCGTTGTATTTTTTGTTGTTTTTCGTGTATGTGTGTGTGTGTGTGTGTGTGTGTGTGTGTGTGTGTGTGTGTTATTTATTTTGCAGGGGAGGTTACAAGGGTAAAGGATGGATATGAGGGGTCAGGGAGATGAGCAGGGCTGAGATGCATGATGTGAAACTCACAAAGACTCAATCAAAGGTTAAATAAATAAGTAAATAAATTCTGTAAACTAAACAAAAACCAATTCTGGGATAACATAATGTATTTTTTTTCTTAGTAAGTCTTTTTATTTGGCTTATACTTAAAATCTTAAGGTAATCAATTATCTACTCTTTCTAAAGGTTCATTATATTTCATAGGTTCACTTTATTTCATAATTTTATACTTTAGTTAGTATATAAGGTCACTGTTCATCTTTCTTTTCAATATTTTATGTAAATAAAGCTTAATGTCCTACTGTTGAACATCAAAGTCATTCAAAATAGAATTTAGTGGGATTTTTCAGCATCTTTTTAATAGAAGTGTAATGTTGGGGTTTTGTTGTTGTTGTTGTTATATTCATTTCCACAACTGTGAAATCTGGATATATTTTCAGACTATTGGCAGAATTTCTGGGAAATTTTTCAGTTACCTATTTATTCTTCAGAAAATGTTTTTGCATAAGGGTATTAGTTCAAATGTATATTGATGTGTATAAAGTAGAGATATTGAACTCAAGAGGTTTATGCTCAGGTATCGCTTGTGTTTTCTCAGTGCTACTATAAACCTAATCCTTCCCTCACAAGTCACAATATGACCCTTTTGTTGGTTGTTCTGTTATTTTGGTTTTGTAGTATAAGACAAGCAATTTGATAATGAATATGATATTAAATATTCTGACTTTCTTCACTTATCACAAAGAGCATTTCATAAATTATAAATTCATGTCATTATTCTAATACTTCTCTACCATGCTCTCAATTACCATTTTTTATCTTGCCTTCTGTGTAAGACATACTATTGTGTATTAAGGAGTCTTAGCTATACAGTATATACAGTATATACAGTAGAGCACTGATACTATGTGAAGATTATCATCCCTCTCTGTGTTAATAATAATAATCTTAGGGAGGAATGTGAAATTTCTGGATGGTCTATAATTACAAAATAATAATCAGTAATATACATAATATACTGAGAAATATAATGATCATTCATTAACACAGTGACTCATAATTTCAAACCTTATCATTTATGTTTAATTTTGAAAGTGATGAAAATTATTTCCAGTAAGTAAGAATACAAGAAACTTCAGAACTCAGGGGATTAAGGTGGAAATAAGAAATATAATATGAAGAAATTTTCCGTGAGTTTTATTTAAAGAATTAATTGAAAATAAAGTTAGAAATTGCAAAACATTTACCCACTCATTTTTCTGAGCCTTAACATAGAGATGGCATTTCTAGATTGTTGAAAGTATCCTTACATGTCCTACATCTTCCTCCCATATTTCCTTCAGAAATATTCTGCCAACTAACGAGGGAGACAGAGCACCAAGTTGGTATCTCATGTCACCAAATCATACTTCCAGTACCAAGGATGGGTTACATCTAATGGAGCTCTTGGCCAGTGGGGTCCTATAGGAACCACCAAATATGCCAAGGCTGTTGGTAGCTCTCCAAAGATAGATGGTAAGGCCATATTATTGATGATTCCCCAGAGCTCACTGAATGTGGTGAAGTTGAGCTGGTACCTATCTAGAGCCTTGAGTCCTACTGCAGTACTGGGAGGAAATCTGTACATTACCAAAAGAAAGAGGCAAACACCACCCAGCTACAAATTCTTTGATCTGCAAGACCTGCCTACAAGATATGCTGGTGCAATAGTTGAACAAAGCTTGTGGGAGTAAAACAACAACAACAACAACAACAACAACAATAACATTTTATTTGAGTTAAGGTCCTCTCCATGAGATGTAACTCATATACAATATGCTGGAGTAGCCATGACCCTGAGATTAGATAGGCCAGGGATGTAGAGGAAAATTAAATGCTATTAGTTCACTAATACAGCAATAAAATTTCTCATCCATTTCAGATTCCTCTGTTGTGAATTCTCAGTTTATTTCTATACCCTTTTTTTGATTGGGTTTTTTGTTTTTTGATGGTTAGCTTCTTGAATTTATTATATATTTTAGATACTAGGACTCTATCGGATGTAGGGTTAGTGAAGGTTTTTTGCCAATCTGTAGGTTGCTGATTTGTCCTATTGGCTATGTCCTTTGCCTTACAAAAACTTTTCAGTTTCATGAAGTCGCATTTATCAATTCTTGATCTCAGAGCCTGTGCCATTGGAAATCTGTTTAGAAAATTCCCCCCCTGTGCCAATGAGTTCAAGGATCTTTCCCACTTTCCCTTCTATTAGAGTCAGTGTATCTGGTTTTATGTTGAGATCCTTCATCCACTTGGACTTGAGCTTTGTGCAAGATGAGAAATATGGGTTTATTTTCATTTTTCTACATACCAACTGCCAGCACCATTTGTTGAATATGCTTTCTTTTTTCAATTGTGTATGTTTGGCTTCTTTGTCAAACATCAAGTACCCATAAGTGTGTGTGTTTTTATTACTGTGTCTTCAAATCTATTCCATTGATCAACGTGTCTGTCTCTGTACCAATACTATGCAATTTTTTTTTATCATTATTGCTCTGTAGTAAAACTTGAAGTCGAGGATCTTGATTTCCCCCAGCAGTTGTTTTATTGTTAAGAATTGTTTTCTCTATTCTGAGTTTTTTGTCTTTCCAGATGGATTTGAGAATTTCTCTTTCCATGTCTTTGAAGAACTATGTTGGGATTTGGATGGGGATTGCATTGAATCTATAGATTGCCTTTGGTAGGATGGCCATTTTTGCTATGTTAATTCTGCCAATCCATGAGCATGGAAGATTTCTCCATTTTCTGAGATCTTCTTCTATTTCTTTCTTGAGAGACTTGAAGTTATTGTCATACAGGTCTTTCACTTGTTTGGTTAGAGTTATCCCAAGATATTTTATATTATGTGTGTCTATTGTGAATGGAATTGCCTTCTTAATTTCTTTCTCAGCCTGCTTATCATTTGTACAAAGTAAGGCTCCTGATTTATTTGAGTTAATTTTATATCCAGACACTTTGCTGAAGTTGTTTATCAGTTGGAGAAATTCTCTAGTAGAATTTTTGGGGTTGCTTATGTATACTATCATATCATCTCCAAATAGTGATACCTTTATTTCTTCTTTGCCAATTTTTATCCCCTTGATCTCTTTTTTTGTTGTCTTAGCACTTTGAGTTCTATATTGAATAGATATAGGGAGAGTGGGCATCCTTGTCTTGTCCCTGATTTTAATGGGATTGCTTCAAGTATCTCTCCATTTAATTTTATATTGACTGTTGGTTTGCTGTATATTGCTTCTATTATGTTTAGGTATGGTCTTGACTTCCGACCTTGAATGGCTGGGAAACATTGAAAGAAATGTTCAAAGTCCTTAGTGATCCTTAGAAATGCTAATCAAAATGACCCTGAGATTCCACCTTGCACCAGTGAGAATGACTAAGATCAAAACCTCAGGGGACAGCACGTGTTGGCAAGAATGTGGAGAAAGAGGAACACTCCTCCATTGCTCGTGGGATTTCAAACTGGTACAACCACCCTGGAAATCAATCTGGAGGTTCCTCAGAAAACTGGAAATAGATCTACCTGAAGACCCACTCTTGGGCATATACCCAAAACATGCCCCACCATGCCACAGGGGCACATGCTCCACTGTGTTCATAGAGGCCTTGTTTGTGATAGCCAGAAACTGCAAACAACTCAGATGTCCCATGATGGAAGAATGGATACAGAAAATGCAGTTCATTTACACAATGGAGTACTACTCAGCTATTGAGAATGAGGACATCCTGAGTTTTGCAGGCAAATGGATGGAACTAGAAAATATCATCCTGAGTGAGGTAACTCAGACCCAAAAGGACATGCATGTTATGTACTCCCTAATAAGTGATTATTAGCCAAAAAAAATAAAAAAATAAAAGTACAGAATACCCAAGATACAGTCCACTGAATTCAAAGAGGTCAAGTAAAGACACCTCACTTGAATGGGAAGAAAGCAATCACAAGGGGAATGGAAGGAGGGATATGGGAGGGAAAGTAGATGGGATGGGAATGAGGGGAACATGATATATTATTGAGTGGTGGAGGGCAGAGATGGACTGAAGCCCTCAGGGCCAGCAGAAAGAATGGAAACAGGCAATCTTAGGAGGTAAGAGGTTGAGTGGATCTTCCATAATGTACCAAAAAACTGGGAGGTGAGAGACTCTCAGGAATGAAAAGGAGGGAGGGACTTTGGACAAGATGCCCTACATTGAGGGAAGGGAACTTGTAGAGCACACCTCTAGCAGAAAGACAGGGCATCAGGTGAGGGAGGGTGTTGCTATCTCACAGTTAAAAGTCTGACCCAGAATTGTTCCTGCCTGAAAGAACTGCAGCCATAGAAATGGGGAAGTGCCTGAGGAAAATAAGGTCCAGTAACAGGCCCAAAGTGGGATCTAGCTCAAGGGGAGGCCCCAAGGACTGACACTACTACTATGCTATGGAGTGCTCACAAAAAAGGAACCTATCATGATTGCCCTCCAAAAGACCCAACAAGCAGCTGAAAGAGATGCAGATAGTTACACCCAACCAATGGACAGAAGCTGCTGATCTCTGTGGTTGAATTAGGGAAAAGCTGAAAGAAGATGAGGAGGAAGGCGACCCTCTAGGAGGATCAGCAGTCTCAACTAACCTGGACCTCGAGATCTCTCAGACATTGGACCACCAAACAGGCAGCATACATCAGCTGATATGAAGCCTCCAACAGATATACAGCAGAGGACTGCTGGGTCTGGGTTTAGTCAGAGAAGATGCACCTAACCCTGAAGAACCTGGAGGACCCAGGGAGTTTAGAGGTCTGGGAGAGTGAGAGGTGGGAGTTTGAGGGAGTGAGGACATCCTCGTGGAGACAGGTGGTGGGGCGGAGGTATGGAATGTGGAACAGTCAGAGGGTGGTCGGGGGGGAATAAAATCTGGAGTTTAAAAGAAAGAGAGAGAGAGAGAGAGAGAGAGAGAGAGAGAGAGAGAGAGAGAGAGAGAGAGAGAGAGAGAGAGAGAGAGAGAGAGAGAGAGAGAGAGAGAGAAAGAGAGAAAGAGAGAGAGAAAGCAAGCAAGCAATAAAACTACTGCTATACTTATAGAAGTATGTTGCTCAGTCACTACCAGAGAAGCTTCGTCCTACAGCAGATGACATCAAATACAGAGAGCCACAGCCAGACAATAAGCAAAGAATGAGAGACATTGGAATGCTCAACTCAAAAATGGATGACTCCATAAAATCCCTCCTCTAAGGGATAGGGAATTCTGTAGAAGAGGAGGCAGAAACTATGTAAAAGCAATAGGGGTTGGAGGACACTAAGGAATCAAGGTTTTGTAGATACAATAGGGTTGGTGTACATTTGAACCCACAGAGGCTGAAACAGCATGCACATATCCAGCACAGTTCTTCACTAAATGGGGTCCTAGAGCTCAAAGGAGAAGTGGACATATGGCCCCCATCCTGAACTCAGACACTATGTCTAATTGATAGTCACACGTAAATGAAAAATTCATTTTCTCCAAATGAGTCTCACAAGGGAAAAAAACAACTCTTAAAGGTAGGCCTCATGCCCAACAGTAGTTGACCAACATAAAAGGAACCCAATGACATCTTGGGAGGTTCTTATTTTCATGATTTATCAGAGCATTTTATTTTTGTACCTTTCAGGTCCTTTGCATTTATACTATAGCTTCTAGTTTGGGTTTTTGTTGGATTCCTCTGTTTGTGAATCTGTGTGTCCCTGAATCTATGTTTTTCTTGTGCCTCCACCTTCTTCTTCTTCTTCTTCTCTCTTTATGGCTATTAGCTTGATGTTTTGTGGGACTAACAGTGGGAATAGGTGTATCTCTAACTCTTTTGCCTGCTCTTGGTACTTTTTTTCCTGTATTGGGTTCCATTATCCAGCCCTATGAGATTGTTTGCCTCGTCTTAATATAACTTGTTTTCTCCTGTTTGGCTGTCATATATTAGAGGCCTACTATTTCTGAAGAAGAAATGGAGGGTAATGGATCTGGAGAAGAGGAGAGCTGTAGAGGGGCTAAGAGGAGTGAGGGAGGGGGAAACTGTGGTCAGGATATCTTATATGAAAGATGAATCTGTTTTTTAAAAAAAAAAAAACCTACAAAAAAACACAAAGAAAAAAGAAAGAAAATAAATTCTTTTCTCATACAATATATTCTGATTACAGTCTCCCCTCCATTTACGCCTCCAAGTTTCTCCCCACTTCAACTACCCATCATATCCACCTTTCTGTGTCTCTCATCAGAAAAGAACAAGCTTCTCCAGAGACCTTGAACCAATGACTCATTTCAGTGAACATTCACAAGTGAAGATGTGTGGACAAAGGGGTATATTGTGGGACACACTGTGACACACTACAGCTTTCACAATGAGATATTTCCCATGCTTTGTTTTGTTTTGTTTGTTTTGTTTGAGCATGAGCATACATCTATGCATGTGTGTGTGTGCATGTGCAAATATGTATGCATATGTGTGTGTGTGCATGTGTGTTTTATTTTGGGAGGAATGTTGCAAGGGCAAAGGACAAATATGAGGGGAATGGGCGATGAGTGAAACTGGGGTGCATCATATGAAGCTCACAAAAAATCAATAAAACGTTTTGTAAAGCAGGATTCTAATATATATCAATGAATCATAGCGAAAATAAAATATAATAAGATAAAACAAATGTTAGCACATTGAGGCCCTCAGCTTCTGTAGGGTAAAGGACACTCCTACTCAGACAAAGTAGCATCCTAAATAATGGATTATTTTTACCTGTTCCACATCCAACAGGAGACTAATATCCAACATATATAAAGAACTCAAGAAACTAGATATCAAAATTTCAAATAATCCAATTAAATAATGTGATATAGTTTTAAACAGGGAATTCTCAATAGAGAAAACTCAAATGGCTGAGGAACACTGAAAGAAATGTTCCACATCTTTAGCCATCAGGGAAATCCAAATCAAAACTACTATGTGATTACATTTTACACCTGTCAGAATGGCTAAGATGAATAGCAAAAGTGACAGTTCCGGCTGGTGAGAATGTGGGACAAGTAGAACACTTCTCCCTTGCTCGTGGGAGTACAGACTTGTACACAGCCATTATAGAAATTAATATGGCATTTCCTCAGAAAATCAGGAATCAATCTACCTCAAGATTCAGCTATATCAGTCTAGGGCATTTACCCAAAAGATGTTTCATCCCGTCATGATGACATTTGCCATTATAGAAATTAATATGGCATTTCCTCAGAAAATCAGGAATCAATCTACCTCAAGATTCAGCTATATCAGTCTAGGGCATTTACCCAAAAGATGTTTCATCCCGTCATGATGACATTTGCTCGGCCATGTTCACTGATGCTCTATTCATAATTGCCAGGAACTGGAAAAAACATTGATTGTTCTTCCTCAACAGAAGAATGGATAAAGAAAGCGTGGTATATTTAATCAAAGCAGTATCACACAGCTGCTTTTTAAAATGACATAAAAAATGAAAGCAAGTAGATGGAACTAGAAGAAAAAGTCTTTCTGAGTGAGGTAACCCAGACCCAGAAAGATAAATATGGTATATATTTGCTTACATATAAATAGTAGCCACTAAGAAAATGACAACCAAGCTACAATCTGTAGACCCAGAGAGGTTAGGGAAACACATGGATCTCCCTGCCAGGGGGAATAGAATCAATTTTACAGGTAGACATGGGGTAGAATAAAGATGGGATGAGAGGACCAGGCAGGGAAGGGAGATAGGATTGAAGGGGAGAATGTAGAAGGTGGAGGGACAACCTGGAATTGGGGAGCACTTAAAGGATGACATGGAAATCTAGTGCAGTGGAAGCTTCTAAAATATATGGAGGCAATCCTAATGATGGGGGATATGAAGTTTCAACTAGCCATCTCTTGTCACCAAGCAAGTCTTCCAATAGTGGAACTGGATTACAGCTATTTGAGTTGTTGGGGTTCAAACAACCCAGGCTATTGCTAAGACAATTGGTTGCTTTCCACAAACTGACAGCAGGGTACCATCACAACCCATTGAACAAGGAGAAGCCAAGCTGGTGCCTACATGGAGCCTTCATCCCTAAGTTCTAGTGTCTTTAGTACAGGACTGTACTCTACAGACTACAAAAATAAACAAACACAAACATAAACACTGTCTCAACTGCAAAACCTCCAATCCCAACTCTGTCCTGTCTAAAAGTTATGGTAAGACAACAGTGGTACAAAACTTGTGACTTGTGAGAGTAGCCAACAATGTCTAATTTGACTTAAGGACCACTCCATGAGCTAGAATCCATGCCCAAAACTCCTTGGGTGACTAAGAGCCAGAGTCTAGATATTCAAGAGTGCTAGAGTAAAACCAAACACTATTGGTATAAAAAAAAAGTATTAACACTATAACTCCTGATGATATTATGCTATCCTCATTGATGAATGCCTTATCCAGTCATCAGAGACGCTTCGTCTTGCAACAGATGGGAACAGATGCAAAGACTCACACCATTACGCTGAGGGAATCTGAATTGGATGTCTTCCATCAAGCCCCTACCCTCAGAGCTCAGAGAACCCCATGGAAGAGGAGATAGAAAAAGTATAAAAGAGAGGGGATGGTAGACACCAGGAGAACAAGGTCCTTTGAATCAACTCTGCAAGGCTCATATGAACTCACAGAGACTGAAGCAGCCAGCATAGGATCTACATGGGTCTGCACTAGATCCTGTGTATATTTATTATAGCTTTCAGTTTAGTATTTTTATGGGATTCCTTAGTGTGTAAACAAGTAGGTTGCTGATTCTTGTGCCTGCTCTTTTATGGGGCTGCCTTGTCAAGCTTCGATGTAATGGTTTTGCTTTCTTTTATTATATTTATTTTTACCATGTTTGCTTGTTATCTCTTAGAAGCCTATTCTTTGCTAATGAGAGACAGAAAGGGAGTTTATTCCAGAGGAGACAGGAGGTGGGAAGTAGCTAAGAGGAGTAGAAGGAGATGAAACTATAAAAAGTATATACTGTATGAGAAAAAAATTTATTTTCAATAAAATAAAAAGAATAACAAAATAAAAATCCAAAGTCTTCTTTAAAATCTAAAATCTCTTTAAAATTCATTCTCTCACATTAAAATTACAGTCTCTCCCATAAAATCAAAAAAAAAAAAAAAGTTAAATACTTCCTTACTTCAAGAGGGAAATATTCGGGCAAAGTCACAATCAGATCAACACAATTTCCAATATCTTGGATTCACTCAAAATCTTCTGTGCTCCTCCAAAGAGCTTGAGTCAATTCCACAGCTCATCCCTCTGCAGCACACACAGCTTGTCTTCTAGTCTTAGTCAAGCTTCACTCCAAAGTTGCTGTCGTGGTTGGTGGTGGACATGCCATGGTATTGACATCTCCAATTGCTGCGGTCTTCTGCTGAAACTTGGCTGCCTTTTCACTGATAGCCTCTCCTACGCTGTCTTTATTGGGTCAAACCTCACCTTTCCTGCATGACCCCTTCAGTCCTGAGTCTTCGCTTGCCACTAATGCTGTACTTTCACAAATGGCCTCCCTGCCCTCTCACAGTGCTAAACCTCAGTGGCTCTCTAAGACACATTCAGGCCTTCAAAACCAGTACCACCTCAGTGACATTTACACTACTAAATTCAGCTGTCAGCACAATATACATCCTTGGCGGCCTCTGGAATACACCTCTGTGTGCTCACTATCAGGAAACACTTCCTAGAAGATTTCACCTCAATGATGCTGAGTTTTGGGGGGTTTTGGGGGGGTGGGGGGTGAAAGAAGGGTTGTTTGTTTGATTGGTTTGGTTTGGTTGTTTTTGTTTGTTTGTTTGGTTGGTTTGGTTTGTTTTTTTAATCACCATTAATTTCCCCTCTCCATCTGACCTGCATTGAGTATCCCAGCAAAGCAAAGATTTCACTTTAGTAGTTTCTGGTATCTTGAGAATCACGGCTGATTTGGCCCCAGCTAATCAGAAGCACAGAATGTTAATCCAAAATAAGAAATAACCCCAGCAGAGTAAACTTTTCTCTGAAACTTCACAAGCCAGACCTCCATCTACTGCATTGATTTCAATATTCTTATCTTCCAAGCTCCTATAGAACAACTCAGGCAGAATTACACTCCATGGTTTTTCTTGCACAAAGTTCCAAAATACTTCTACAGTCCCCAAAACACATTGGCAAGTCTGTCAGAACAATATCTCATAATCCTGGTACCCACTTGTCTTAGTTAGGGTTGCTATGGCTGTGAGGAAACACCATGAGCAAAGCAACTTGGGGAGGAAAGGGTTGATTCAGCTGATGTTTCCACATCACAATGTATTATCAAAGGAAGCTGGGATAGGAACTCAGGCAGGAGCCGACAGAAGCCATGAACGAGTTCTGCTTACTGGTTTGTTCCCCATGATTTGTTCAGCCTGTCTTAAAAAAAAAAAAAAAATAGAACCCATGGTCACCAGCCCAGGGATGACAACATCCACAATGGGATGGGCCCTCCCCCATCAATGACTGATTACGAATATTTCCTACAGCCAGATATTATGGAGGCATTTTCCAAATTAAAGTTTCTTCCTTTCAGATAACTCTAGCTTGTATCAGGTTAACATAAAACTATTCATCACACTTACCCATCTGTGAGCTCTGTTTGCTACAGTAATGACTAGCCCTGTGATACACAGGCCACTGGAGAAATAGGCAATCATTTTCTGATTAAAATTAGATCCATTCCACAAGTTGAAACCCAAACATGACATTATTATTAAGAGCACTACATAGGTCATAGACCCTAAAGGAGAACATATTATTCTGCTAAATGGACAAAATACTAAACTAATGCTCTGTCTACCTAGCCCAGTTCGGCTCAAAATACTCAGGGTATCCACAAACATTCTTAGCAAAAATAAGCATGGTACAAAAATTACCATTCCAGTTTTTAAGATATACTACAGATCATAGTAATAACTGTATGGTACTATCACAGAAACAAACATGCAGACCAGTGGAACAAAATAGATGAGTCAAATATGAGTACACAAAACTATAGCCATCAATATTTAACAAAAGTGCCCAGAACATCCATTGGAATAAGGACAGTGTCCTCAACAAACCATGTTGGGAAAATCGGATCTTCATATTTAGAAAAATGAAATTAGACCCTACTTTTCACTTTATACAAAAGCTAACTCCAAGTGAGTCGAAGACATAAATGTTAAACCTGAAATAATGAAAGTTCTAAAAAACAAAACAAAACAACAACAACAAAAAAGCCAGGCGTTACTCTATAAAATATAAGTGTAGGAAGGGTGTTTCTGAATAGGACTCCATTTGCCCAGAAATAGAGACCAACAGTCCTCAGGTGTGATCCAGTAAAATTAAAAAGCTTTCATGCAACTAAGGAAGCAACTAATCAAAGGAAGTCCCCATAGTATGAAAGATCTTTGCCAGCTGTGCATATGGTGGATTACTAATAATCTAAAATATAAAGAACTCAAAAAATAGAGTCATGACAAAATTCCACCTATTCAAAAAAAAAAGGCCCCAGAGTTAAACATTTCTCAAAAGATGAAACAAAAATAAGTAAGGAATTTCTCCAAAAAAATTCATCATCCTTAGTTAAGGAAATACACATTAATATAACTTCAATATTTTGTCTTACCCCAGTGAAAATGGCTAAGATCAAACATGCAAGAACTAATGCTGAAGGGCATTTAGGAAAATGGAAACCCTCATTTGCTGTTGATGGAACTACAAACTAATCCAAGTTCTCTGGAAATCAGTGTGAAGAAATCTCAACCAGATAAAAATAAATCCTGCATATGGGCCACATATACCACTCTTTGGTTTATGCCGAAAGGGCTTGACATACTTCACAGGTATTTATGTAGCCATGTTCATTGATACTCTCTTCACAAAAGATATAAAATACAAACAGCATAAGTGCACTTCAAGTGACAGGTGGATAATGAAATGTAATACATATGCACCAGAGAATACTATTCAGTTGCAAAGGAAAATTGAATTCCATGTGGAACTGGAAAATAATATATTGAGTGAGGTAACCCATACACATAAAGACAAACATTACATAATCTCTCTCATCCGTGGTTTCTTGCTTCAAATCTTCATATGTGACTACAAAACCTGAAGTAACCATAAAAACCTGTAAAGAAAAAAGGCCATGGGTGTTGAAAGGAACATTAGAGAGTGGGATACAATGATAGGATAAGGTTAATAGGAAATGGGGACAGGGAACTAGTTGGTAAAAGAAAGGGATGTCACACAGAAGGAAAGGGAGAGAGGAGGAAAGAAAAGTTTCACTGAGCTCATCTGGAAAAGCTATGAAGAATTATATAAATATACACATATGCACACATGTAAATATGTGTGTATACATATATATTAAGGAAATATATCACATATTGAATATTGCATGGATGTGGCTCTTTTGCAACCATGTCAGAAATATTTCAAGAAAAGAAAGCTAGGGAGTTATTCTCAGTAAAAGAATATGTGATTGGCATGGGTAAATCCAAGGATTCAGTCCTTAGCACCCAATGACGATAGATGATAGGTAGAATGTAGATGATAGATAGATAGATAGATAGATAGATAGATAGATAGATAGATAGATGGATGTGGATGGATGGAT
>NC_034605.1:18941393-19022815 GCF_900095145.1 Mus pahari
TGGATGGATGGATAGATAGATAGATAGATAGATAGATAGATAGATAGATAGATAGATAGATAGATAGATAGATAGATTTCTTAAGTGGTATATTATATAGATTGCCTAAATTAAGTGTGTTATTTTTAACTCCGTGTGATTTGGACTCTGTGTTGTCTTTGACTTTATAACAGGTTTTATAAGCTTATGTATTGAGGGCCATTCACAGAAAAAGCATTATGGCTCAGCTAAGCATTACAGGCCTCTACTCAGCACTAGGCATTACTTTCACTTTTGTTGTTGTTTGCTGCTGTTGTTGGAGAAGTTCTGTATGTAACGTGTAATTATTTTTTAAAAAATCAATCTATGCTCTGTCCAGCTATGTGCCAGCAATGGTGGTCTCGCCCACCCCCATGGTTCCCTCAGCTGCAGTCTGTCCTTGTTCTCATGGCCTGCTGGCTGGTGAACCACTTACACTTCCCAGACAACCTGCCCCCTGTGGCTAACCTATTGGAAACCTGCTGCCACTAGCTTTTTTCCTCTAGCCCCATATAATGAAAACTCCGGAGGCTTGTAATTTACCAGCCAGATTTATAACAGTAAAATTTCAACCCCCAAAATGCCCACACAAATAACTCAAAACTCAATTGATATAAATACAAGCCGCACACCTAGATTGGACAAACATGCCCTACATTACTCAATTGTCTATCTGTGATGTCCCCGTTTACTTTTGGCTCCTAGGACCATGTGGCTGTGGCTCATCATCCTCTTCTACAGGTTGGTCTTCTCTTCACAGTTTGTGGCTGTCTCTCTTGGTTTTAGTCATAATCATTTTCTCATCATTTATCCCAATGTGGCCACATGATGGCAGTTCTCAAGGCCTCTGTGGGATGAGTGAATGTCTACTCTGAAGTGGAGAGCCATTGCCCATCACTGAGAGAGTGCGTCAGCAGCTTGGCTACTGATCAGAGCAGTATTTGGTAGTTTAAAATTCAGGCCTAACTTGAGGGTGTTCGATGCCCCAGTGTTGGGGAATGACAGAACAGGAAAGACTGGAGTGTGTGGGTGGGTGGGGGAGCACCCTCATAGAGGCAGGGGAGGAGGGATGGGATAGGGAGTTTCCAAAGGGGAGACCTAGAAAGGGGAAAACATTTGAAATGTAAATAAAGAAAATATCCAATAAAAAAGAAAAAATAATTCAGACCCAAATGTACTTCTCCTCAACACCATTATTACTCACTCCAGAAGCTGTCAGGCTATTGTGCACAAATATAGAAAAAAGATATGCTGTATATGTGTCCTTCCACCCATGTGTAAATAGTATGTTCTGGGAGGAATCATAGTTTAGAGTACTGTTGTGAGCACTGGGGTGAAGCTAACAGCACATACACTATCTAAAAATGCTAATGTGGAATGGTAACAGAGATGGAAACAAAGGGTCTAGATGCCTAGCCCATCTAAAAAAACAATCTGCTTTTGCTTTGTCACATATAAACACTAAGTGGAATTCAGTTTCCTAACATTCCTCCAAGAGGAAGCCAGGTATGCCTTTAGAAAAGTCACATGAGAAGAATCAGCTTATCAGCTCTCTGTATCTGGAGATGACACGTGGATATCAGCACATAGAGGAGATAACACTCTACTGATTGCCAGTTCTTCTCCCCTATGTAAACTCTGTGGACAGGGTCCTCTTTGCCACCCAAGGATCACTGTAGAACTAGGCAAACCTAACACATATTTTCTGAATATTGGCAAGAAGAAACTAAGCCTACCGCAGTTTACTCTTGGGCTCAGAACTTCCACCTATCTCTAACTGAGCTGAGAATACTTCTGACATCCATCCATTTACATATCAATATAAAGTTGCCCAAATACTGAGTCTCAGGAACTATTCAGCAGATCCACAGCCTGAAAAGGTGAGGTAGCAGCAAGCCAAGATCCAGGCACCACTCAACAAAAGTGAGGTCAGGGGCTGAGAGGTGGCTTTGAGGTTAAGGGTAATTGTTGATATTGCAGAGGACCTGGGCTCACTTCCCTGTACTCATATGGTAGTTCACCACCATACTCAACTCTAGTCCTAAGGAATCCAATAGCCTCTTCTGATCTCTGTGAGCATCAATCACGCATCTGATACACATACAAAACTCTAATAAATAATTTTAAAAACTAGCTATTCCATATATCCCGCTTCTTAAAAAGTGATATAAAATATGCATACCAAGAAATCCTACCAAAACCCTAATTCCAGAAGCCAAGATACCATTGCAAAAACACAAACAATATGAATAAACAAGACAATATGTTTCCTCCAGAATTTAGCATCCTCATTGTAATGCTCCCGGAAAATGGGTGCACAAGAAATGATTTCAAGGGACCCTGATATTGCGGCCTCTTGTGAGGCTATGCCAGTGCCTGGCAAACACAGAAGTGGATGCTCACAGCCAGTTATTGGATGGAACACAGGGTCGCCAATGGAGGAGCTAGAGAAAGTACCCAAGGACCTTAAGGGGGCTGCAACCNTGTAGGTGGAACAACAATATGAACTAACCAGTACCCCNTGAGTTTGTGTCTCTAGCTGCATATGTAGCAGAAGATGGCCTAATCNGCCATCATTGGGNAGAGAGGCCCCTTGGTCTTGCAAACTTTATATGACCCAGCACAAGGCAAGGCCTGGGCCAAGTAGTAGGAGTGGGTGGGTAGGGGAGCAGAGGTGGGGGGAGGGTATAGGAAACTTTCGGGATAGCATTTGAAATGTAAATAAAGAAAACAATAATAATAATAATTAAAAAAAAAAAAAAGAATCATTGAGGGCACAAAACTCTTGGCCCGCTACAGGGGTGTTTTGAGATTGAGGTAGGAAGCCCTTCTGTAACTGTGGGCAGTTCTGCTCCAGGGGCTGAGGTCCTGGACTGAATTAAAAGGAGAAAGCAACTAAAAAAAAAAAAAAAGAAAAAAGAAAAAAGAAATGATTTCAAAATGGCATGTATCCATAACATCAAGGAATTCAAATTATATATATAATATACATATTATATATATATAATATGTGTGTATGAATTAAGACCACTAAAATACAGTTAAATGAAACAGTGAAAACAATTTAAGATATAAATATAGAATTTAATAAAGAGATAAGATTCCTAAAGAAAAGCCAAAATAAAATACAACTCTAAATAAAAAACTCAGGAAGTCATATAAAAGCTCAGAAGAAGCCTCATGAATATACTGAATCAAATAGAAGAGAATAACAGATTTTGAAGGTAAAGTAGAAGAATTAGATCACTCAGTCAAAAAAAATCTGTTCAATAATAATAATGTTTAAAAGTTCAAGAATAGAACATGATGGGAATCTGGAACACTATTTATAAAAATAAATAAATACAAGACCAAACCTGTAAGCTTTGTATGTAAAAGAAGGAAAAGAAAGAGATATATGACCCTTTACTCATTAATTGTTGTTCCATATGTGTGTATAAATGTGTGTGTATTACTAATACATAAGTACAACATGCTCAATCTGTACAATGCCTCTTTATGTATGGTTTCAAGGCTGAAAATTTGGTATTGGATGACCAATTGATGCCCTCTTCTATGGGAAAGCCTATTTCTCCCACAGAATTCATTAGTTATCTACAGTTCTTTCTACAGAAGTGAGGGCTCCGGAGAGCTCCCCTGTCTGCATTAGCATGCTGCTCTCCTTGTTCAGTTCATGGTTGGGCAGTCATGTTGGTGAGATTTTAAGAGTGTAGCCTTCACCACTCCCCATTTAAATTCTCCCCACTTTTCAAATTCCCCACTTCACAGCACTTATGACTTCTTATTATGTTCTCCTGAGTTTCTCATGCTCCCCTCATCCAGAATCTTTTTGTTTAATCCATTTCTATGGTCACTGCAGGTTATATATACCCCCATCTAAAGATTCTGAGCAGTGAATGACAAATAAGGAGAACATGCCAATTTTGTCTCTGTGGTTCTGGATTATATAACTTAAGATATTTTCTAGATATATCTATTGACATGCAAATTTCATTTATCTTTACAATGGAACTGAGTTCATTTTCATTATCCATTCATCACTTGGTGGATATTTAAGTTCTTTCCATTTCTTGCTATTGAGAATAGAACAGCCATAAACACGGCAAAAGACTTACCTGTGAAATAGGATGTCAAGTTAATTGAACAAATGCCAAAGAATGGAATAGCTGAGTCATATAGCAAAATTATTTTTGCTTTCTGAGATTTATCCTCCACACTGATTTCTAGAATGTCTGCAGCAGCAGTTTGTCATCTCACCAACAGCAAATTAGGGCTACCCTTCCCCAGATCCTCCCCGCCATGTGTGATGGGATGTTTCTTTTGTTTGTTGGTTTCATCTTAGCCACGTTGACAGGGGTAAAATAAAAAACTCATATTTGTATTTTTTTTTTATGTCTCTGGCTGCTAAGAACGATGAATGTTGTTGAAATTTTTCTTAGCTATTTTTATTTCTTCCTGAGAAATCTCTGTTCATATCCATAGCCCATTTTTAAATGGGTCATTGTTGCTGTTTTTCTGTTTATTTAGCTTCTTTATGTATTCTGCATACTAATCCTTCTCAATGTTTAACTGAGAAACATTTTCCTCCCAGTGTGGATTTGCTCTTCACTTGGTTGGTTATTTCTTTAGAAGTGCAGAAATTTTTGTGTTTTATGAGGTCACACATATTAATCGTTGGCTCTCACTCATGGCCAAGTGGAGTCCTATTCAGAAAATCCTTTCTTGCACTTATATAGGTGCTGCTTATGTCTCTTTTTAGCAGTTTCAGTGTTTCAGGCCTCACATTTAGGTCTTTGAACCATTGGGAGTTAGTTTTTGTGCATCATGAAAGATGCAGACCTAATTTTCCTCATTATTCATGAACACTCAATTTTTGCAGTCCATTTGTTGAATAAAACATCTTTATTCCATTGTGTTTAGGTATCTTTGCCAAATATTAAATGGCTGTAGTTACATGTACCCAATTGTGGTTCTTCTATTTTGTTCCATTGGTCTACATGTCTGTTTTTGTACCAGTGCCATACTGATTTTATTATTGTGTCTCTGTAATATATCCTGAATTCTGTAACAATAATCCTTCCAGCATTGTTCTATTTACTTTTGATGGTTCTGGCCATCCCAGCTCTTTTGTACTTCCATGTGAATTTTAGGTTAGTATTTTTTCACTTCCATAAAAGAATAAGATGGAAGGTTTGAAATTGCACTGAATCTAAAAATACATTTAGGTAGATTAGTCATTTCCACAATATGAATTTTATTAATTTTTCTAATACATTAATTAATTATTAACGCATGTGAGTACACTGTCATTGTCTTCAGACACACCAGAAGAGGGCACCAAATCCTGTTACAGATGGTTGTGAGCTACAGTGTCAGGAAGAGCAGTCAGTGTTCTTTACCTCTGATCCAGCTCTCCAGCAACTAATTTTATCAATCTTAAAACATGTATTTCCTTTCTATTTTCTAATGTCTTTCTCAGTCTTGTTTCTCAGAGATTTAACGTTTCCATTGTAAAGGTCCTTCACCTCCATAGTTAGATATAGTCTTATATTTTTACTTTAGTATATGAATGAGAGTGAGTCTGCGATCTCTCTGATTCATTTGGGGTTTTGCTGTTTCATTTTATCCTTTGGGGTTTTTGTTGTTGTTTTGTTGGTTGGTTGGTTTTTGCTGTTGTTCTTGATCCATAGAAAAATAGTGGTTTTTTAAAAAGATATTTATATATTCTGAGAGTTCACTGAAATATTTGTTTGTAGAGATTTTCTGCTAGAATTTTGATGTTTTCTTATGTATAATATATAATCTACAAGTAAAGGTCGTTGATTGCTTTCAAAATTTGTATCCTTTTTGCTTCTTTTTCTTATATTAATGCTACTTCTATTTCATCACGCACTAGATTGGAAAGGAGTGAGGATAGTGGGCACTCTCGTATCCGTCCTAATTTTAATGGGCTTGCTTCATATTTTTCCATTTAGAATGAGGACAGACATGGGTTAGTCAGACGTAGACTTTTATTAGGGCATATTTCCTCATTTCTACTCTCTCTAAGACCTTTCCTATAAAAGCATGCTGCATTTTGTCAAAGATTTTGCATCTATTGAAAATATGAGGTTTTTTTTAAGTTCCTACATATGATTTATTACATAAACATGTATATGTTGAACCATCTCTGTATCTCTGGAATAACTCAAACTGTATCGTGATGAATAATCTTCCTGATATGTACTTATGTTAAACATGTAAACATTTAATTGGGCATTTTTGAGTCTGAGTTTATGAGGAATATTGGTCTATCAGATTTTTTGATAGTTTGTTCTGTTTTGGTGGTTGTTGTTGTTGTTGTTGTTGTTGTTGTATCTTTATTGGTCTTAGTCTTAGAGTAATAATGGCTTTGTAGAAGTAATTTGGAGTTTTTTCTTCTGTTTTTCTTATCTTGAGTAGTTTAAGAAGGTTTGGCTGTAGATAGTCTTTCAAAATCCGATAGAAATCTGCTGTGAATCCATCTTGGCCTGGAGTTTTTCCAATCAGAGGTTTTTTTTTACTGTTTCTTCAATCACCTCCTTTGTTATGGATCCTTTGTTTAGGTTGCTTATCTCTTCTTGGTTTAACTTTGGTTATTTAAGTAAATCTAGAAATTTGGTTTTTTTCTTTTCCTTTTAGACTTTCCAATTTAAAGAACTACAGGTTTTTAAAGTAATCCCTGATAACACTGGATTTCTTTGGTGCCTATGGAAATGTCTACCTATCCATTGTTGATTGTATTAATGTGGGTTATCACTTTCATTATTTTGGTTAGTTTGGGCCAAGGAGCTGATGGTTTTGTTTGTCTTAAAAAGCAATGAGATCCTAGATCTGTTGAATCTTACTAATTTTTGTATCCGTCATTAATTTCTGCCCCATTTTTTACTCATTATTGCCATCACCAGGATCTGAGTTTCATTTGTTCTTGCTTTTCCAGACTCTTGATTTACATTTTTATTTATTTTATTTTATTTTTGATTTTTTAAATGTAAGCTTTCGTGCTGTAAATTTTCTCATAGGACATCTTTAAATGTGTCACAGGAGTTTTGTTTTGTTCTGTTCTGTTTTTGTTTTGATTTATTTCCAGGACATTTTGTTTTCTTTATTGATTGATTCTTTGACACAGTGATCATTTAACGATGAATTATTTAATCTCCAACAGTTTGGGTACTCTTGCTAGGAATTTGTTTGGTGTCAGTTTTCAGTTTTAATGCACAGTGGTCATATTGAATACATGAGCTATCTCAATGTTTCTGAAGTTTTTAAGTCTTCTCTTTGATCTACTTTAGAAAATCTTCCATGGAATTCCATGAATAGAAAGTGTATCCTTTTGTATTTGAGCAGAATATTCTATTAATATCTTTTTAAGACCATTTTATGAATGATAACATTTAATTTTCAAATTTCTGTTTTGTCCAGTTATTCTGCCTATTGGAAAAAGTGGTGAATTGTAATGACTTGCTATTAAAGGATTAATGTTAATATTTTTCTTTATTTCCAGTAGTACGTCTTATGACATTGAGTACACCATATATATATATATACATATACATGCAAAATAACAATATCTACTTGGTTTGTTGTTCTCTTGATTAGAATGAAGTGTCCTTTTCTCCTTCGTTTTTGTTTGAAGTCTATTTTATTGGAATTAGGATCGCGAGATCTGTTGTTTCCTGGCCACATTGAATTGGGACACTTTTTTTCTTGCCTTGTACTTTAAGGTGGGATGTATATTAAAGCTGTGAGTTTCTTGTAGACAACAGAAAGATAGATTTTATTTGTTAATCTATTAAGTCAGCATGTGCATTTTGACTGGAGAATGGAGGCCATTGATATTAAAAAATAGCATTGAATGATGCATGTTGATGGCAGTTATGTTCTTGCATTGCAGTTATGTTGCCGTTCTGCTGTCTTTTTCTTAGGGTTCTGGTGCCAGTATGGTAGAGCAAGACTGAAGCAAGTAAATAAGCCAAGATCATTGCTTTCTCCTAAAAGCTTTTCTGTTTCAGGCTGCCGTGTGGACTTGGTTCAACTATTAGAGAGAACACTTTCTCCTGAAAACCTTTTTGTTTCTGTCCGCCATATGGATTTGATTCAGCTCTTTGAGAGGAACTTTCTACTCCTATCCTGCTTTAAAGCATAAGCCTAATATTTACAATGTCTGGAACTTTACTGTTTGATTATTTTAAAATACTTTTTAATTAAAATGTGCATAATATTTCATCAGTGCTCCTTTAACTCTAAAAGTCAAAGGCCCAGAAATTAAGTGAAAGGCAAAAAATAGTGGGGAAAAGGACAAGCTAGCAGCATATTGAGCCTTGGATAGTGACCATTACAAGCAATCATAGAAGACTCTGAAAAGAAGTCTAGGGATACAAACTGAAGCCCTGAATGCTAGTCCCGCAGAAGAAAAACAACATCTCAACCATTTTATAATTTAGTCCTCTCTTAAACACTGTGTATACCTCTACTGGGGAAAACGGGGTTTTTTGAACAGAAATGAGAGGGAGAAATAAGGAAGGAAGAAGGCAAACTCAATCAGTAAAGTGGCTCAGTTGAACAAGTCCCAATGCAGAAACAAAAGCAACGTGAAAAACCACACACGTCTATCCTCGAAAATACTAATTTCATAGTGGTCTATGAATTATGACCAATATGAATGATCTAGAAGAACTTCCACACAACGAACTCAAAAGAATGATTATAACTGTTTGAACAACTCAAAAATATTAATATGTTATAAGAGAATAAAATCAAACAGGTAAATGAAAGGAGGAACTCAATCCAAGATATGATAATAGAATGTAATAGACAGAATTACTAAACAAAAGTCAAATTGAAATCATTCTGGAAATGAAAAGTTTAATAAGGTTTGAAACCTCAACAAAAATTCTGATCAATGAACACACCAAACAAACAAAAAGACACAAAATGTCAGGGATAGAAGACAAAGTAGAGAAATTAGGTCACTCATTGAAGGTCAGTGAGAAATTTAGGAAAAAAAAAATGACCAAAATACGGAAAAGCTTTGGAACATAATGAAAAAACAAAATTTTGAATTAACAGGCATAGAAGGAAAATGAAACCATACCAAAAACATAAAAATATTCAAAAATTATAGAAGAAAACGTCACAAATTAGGAGAGGTGCAGTCAGTTACAAGAGTCTGATAGAAAAAACAGTAGATAAATAGAAAAGGTATTTCAAACAAATGGAAATAGAAAATGAGCAATTCTTGCTATTCTACTATCTGATATCATTCACTGAAAACCAAAACTAAACAGAAGAAATAAGGAAGACCAATAAATACTTTTTAAAGGAATAATATGCCAAAAAGATATTATAATTCTAAATGTATATTGACCAAACACAGGCATGGGTTGAGGAACCAACTGAATCCAGCCCACCGCACAAAGCATTTTTTCCTTACCTGTCAACACAAATACAGAGCCCCTCTCCCAAACTTGCATATATTTGGTCCAGTAACCGGAAACCAAAAAGGTGTAGATTAAATTAATTTAATAGCTTGTCCTCTTTCCCAAACAAATTTTAATATAACCACCAAATTTATAACCACATTATTTTGATAATTAAAACAACTCAAAGCAATTAAAACAATTTAAGCAAATATTATATTCTTTTGAGATAATACTTCCTCACCATCTCCTGCTTTGATCTTACACAATTTATTTTTAATAATGAGATCAAGGCCTGTGGGATGTAAAACCATGCCAGGAAGTTTGATAAGGTAAATCAGGTCAAGACCCATAGACTAGGTGGACACACATTTGAGACTTAGGTGATTCCCAGCTCCCTGCCAGACTACTGACTTGAAACACATGTGGCATACTTCTTGCATAAAAGAGAGATCACTGAGGCTCAAGACAGAGGTCTCTATGCTAATGAGTCACCTAGAGGCCCAGAGGGCATAGCCAATAAACTTTCTTTTCCAGACATTCCTCCCGGCAAAAGGTATTTAATTTCAGACCCGCCCTGAGAAGAAGGAATGGTTTTATGCATCCACTGTCCACCTACTATGGCAATAAATAATTCAGAATCATGGACTGTCTCTTTTCATCAGGAGACACCATTGTGGGGGGGGGGGTAGCCATGTAGGTCATTGCCTACAGAACCTCTGTCTAACCTCCCATGGAAGGCCTCTCTGTACTCCCAGCCGTAACTACCATCAAGCCTGCCACCTGTTAACCCAAGGACTATCTACCCCCTTTTCTACCTCCCCCCAGTCAAGCCAAGGACTATCCCCATGGGACCAGCCTGAGCACACACACCCCTGACGCCTTTCCACCTATCTAAGGGCTAGAACCAGCTCTAGGGCCCCCATTCCATTCTCAGCAATTTCCAGACTCCTAGCAGCACCTGGATGTCCAAGAGTCTGAGAACTCCACGTTCCCCCCCCCAACCCCAACCTTGTCACCTCAGGCCCGGGAATCCCCAAACCAGCTCTGGCTTTCCCACACCTCAGACTGTGCTTTTCCACCCATGAGCAGTGTCCCAGGGTTTCCCAATGGCCCAATATCTGCCCAGTGACAGTGTAGGGTAAGAGTAGCCAAACTCCTCGTGTCCTGCCTCCCTAAGTGGCCATGCCCTGTAGCAGAACGGATGCAGGACCCACAATCCTACAAAGGCCTAAGTTTCTACTGTCTGAGATAGGTTAGGCTCCCTATGCCCTGCTTATTGACCTAATTTTTAAAAATCAAAAGCCTCAATTATTTATATATTTGTATACATCTATGTATAATTAAATCCTCCCTTCTATGGAGATTAATATCTTGTGGGTACTTATGTCCCCTTTCTTTTTATATAATTGTCAAGGCCTAAGATTTTACTGTCTAAGGTAAGTTATGCTGCCTAAACCCGGCATATGACCTACAATTTAAGGTCAAAAGCTTAAAAGTATTTATACATCTATGTACTTAACTTCAAATAAATTCCTTTCTATTTATTGTACAAGCCTATTTCCAGGCTCTAGATTTGTCATACCAGGCAAAACAATCCCAGAAATCCCATGAAGACCACATTCAAAGATCCTGAGTATTTGCCCTTGCAAGACATTTTCAAATCTTCTTTAAAGCATTTTTTTTTCAGCCAATCTCCCTAAATTCTCCCTTCTGTAGAACTTAATATCTCTCTGGGTATATATATTCCCTTTCTCTTTGTGTAACTTGAATTAACTAAGTTTCTTACATATTTAACCTTAATTAAATTCCCTTCTACTTACTGTATAAGTCTTCTTTAAAGAATTTTTTTTTAATTCAATCTATTATATCTTCATGCCTTTATTTCCTACATTTGAAATCAAGGGTTGGATTTCTTTATTCTATGTATATTTAAGAACATTTAAACAATCACCATTATACTCCCTTTTATCCTTAAAAACAATTAAATGAAATTCTATATATCTCTATCCTTTATTTATTGGGTTACAGGAGACAGGCAGCTTCTATCTGTCTGTCTGTCTGTTTTCCTCCAAGCAACCAGCCTCTTTGCTCAGCATGGGCTCCCAGTGCCTGTGAGGTTAAGTTCTCTGAGGGAGCTAGAAACCTTTAGATGAGCCCAGGTTAAATCCCCACTGGTCCTTTGTTCTAGTTTCATGCCTTATGTGAGAACTACATGACTTGGCTCAGCTCAGCTTGCTGGGAAACCAATTCTCTCCCTGCCCGTCCTAATTTTATACCATGATGTGTGTGTGTGTGTGTTTCATTTGGGAATCTCCAATTAATTTTTTTTTTTTTAAGATTTATTTATTTATTTACTATATGTAAGTACACTATAGCTGTCTTCAGACACACCAGAAGAGGGCATCAGATCTCATTACGGGTGGTTGTGAGCCACCATGTGGTTGCTGGGATTTGAACTCAGGACCTTCAGAAGAACAGTCGGGTGCTCTTACCTGCTGAGCTACCTCACCAGCCCCTCCAATTAATTTTTTAAAAATGAGTTTTTGCCTACCAGGTTGATGCCATCTGTAGCAGTGCTCTATGCTCCCATCATGTCTAGCTTCCAGCCACCCTGGAATTCATGAATGAAACACACAGGTATGCGCACACACACACACACACACACACACACACACACACATTAATTTTAATATGCCTTGGCTAACTCAATGGCTGGACACTTCTAATCCTCCCCACAGCTAGTATATATTTCCCTCTAGTACTCCTGGCTTAACACCTTCTAATTCTATGTTTTATCTTTGCTGCCTGTCACCTTCTGGGCAGCTCCCCGACCATTCCATAAGTCACTTTCCTCTCTCACCTACATTTTGAATGATTTTTCTTCTGTAGCTCCTAAACCTGATCCCTCTGCCTTCAAGTCATAGGGAATCTGCTCTCTCTCTCTCTCTCTCTCTCTCTCTCTCTCTCTCTCTCTCTCTCTCTCTCTCTGTCTCTCTCCTATCTGTCTCAAGCCTGGGAAATCTAAGAGTCCCAACTCTGTATTCCCTGTCCAGTCATTGGCTGCTAGCATCTTTACCAATTAGAACCAACTGGGGGGAGGGTCCCCCAGTGTCATACATGGAGATACTCTCATGTAAGCAGTTTTGGGGACAAAAATTAATATTATAACACAAGCAGCATTAGGCCAAACCTACTCCACTAACCCTTACTGCTGCGTTCATTTTTCTCTGTCTCTGGCAGGCCAGTAGGCTAAATTCCAGTCAGTCGGCCAACTCCCACCTCTGCTAGCCATAGGTAGACCTCAAGGTGGGTTTGGCTGGGCCAACTTCCTACCAGCTCACTAACTCCTCCCTCTCCCAGCTGTACTGAACATCACTGAAAACAAGCCATGGTAGGCTTGGAGAGCTTACTTCACCAGGAGAATTTCAGAGGTCTACACTCTTACTATCAATTAAAATGACCTAATCAGCTAAATGAATCCTGACTGGTCAAATTATAAAAGTAAACAGAGCCAAGCTTTGCTCCACACCTTGTTAAGTAAGAAGTACATAGCTTGTACTGCAACTGTACTTGGTAATGTGTAAGAATCACCAAGGTGGTACTGGTTTTGAAGGTATGAGGGGTCATGGAAAGAAGCTGAGGCTTGGTACTGTGAGATGCCAGGGAAGTCCTCAGTTGAAGGTGCAGCCTCAGTTGCAGGTGACAGCCTAGAACTGAAAGGGTCATGCAAAGAAGTTGAGGTTTGTCACCATGAAAAGATCCTATGAGAAGCTATTGGGGAAGCCTAGTTGCAGCAGAAGACCCCAGTGTGTTAGAGATGTGGCCACTAAGAACACCAACAGCAATGGAGTGGAGTCAACCAGAGCCAAGAGTTCTACAGAGGGCAAAGCTATAGATATGACCAAACCCCTTTGAAGGAGCCCAGAAGATCATGACTGGATCCCAGACATTGGAACAAGAAGCTGTAACATTGATGTTGCCTTGGAGGCACCAAGATGTTCAAGATGACAGAGCCATGAGATATCTGCTGAGGAAAGCTGCTAGCAAGGGGTGTAACTATTCAAGGAGAAAGAACTTTGCTGCAGCCAATAAAGACAAAAAAAGGAGTGGAGAGCTGACTTTAAGATCAGACATGGAGATGCAGAGTTTGCCCAGCTGGTTTCCTGTTTTGCTTTGGGGATTACAGCTAAGGGATTGCACGAATCTCAGAAGAAACATTGAACTTTGGACTTTGAACATTGTTGAGACTGCTATAGACTATGGGGCTTTGAAAGTTAGACTAAATGTGCTTTTTTTTTTTTTTTTTTTTTGTGGTTTTTCGAGACAGGGTTTCTCTGTATAGCCCTGGCTGTCCTGGTACTCACTTGGTAGACCAGGCTGGCCTCGAACTCAGAAATCCACCTGCCTCTGCCTCCCAAGTGCTGGGATTAAAGGCGTGTGCCACCACACCCGGCCTAAATGTGCTTTTTTTAGTATGCTATGAGTAGGTTTGGCCCCAGAGACTCATGTCTTTGAACAAGCCTGTGGGGGCAAGGGAATAGAATGTGATGATTTGTATATGCTTGTCCCAGGAAATGGCACTACTAGGATGTGTAGCCTTGTTGGAGTAGGTGTTTCACTGTGGGTGTGGGGCTTTAAGACCCTCATCCTAGCTGCTTGGAAGTCAGTCGTCTGCTAGCAGCCTTCAGATGAAGAGGTAAAACTCTCAGCTCCTCCTGCACCATGCCTTCCAGAATGCTGCCATGTTCCCGCCTTGATGATAATGGACTGAACCTCTGAACCTGTAAGCCAGCCCCAATTAAATGTCCTTATATGATTTGCTTTGGTCATGATATTTGTTCATAGCAGTAAAACCCTAACTAAAAAAGGTGTCTATTTAATAAGAATAATAAAATTTTGACACATTATATTTGATGAAACCTTTTTCCAAAAAATATTTGACACTGAAAGTACAGTCCAGAGATATAGGCTACCCAAAGACAGAGTGTATATTGTATTAGTGAGTTTTATGTAAGTATGGTGTAATATCTGAGATAATTCATTATAAAAAGAAAAAGTTGGATTCTTGGGGGGGGTGTTTGTTTGTTTGTTTTTATTTCAAAATCTCTAATCCAAGCACAAAAGGATTCATTGCTTTGTACTCTGACAACAGTTGGGACAGGAGCATAGAGTTCAATTTTTCATCTCTTGAGTCATGTTGCTAAGAGTAAGACCAAGATCCTAAGCTTCTAACATTCCCCTTCTAGGGCACTCCACCAGCCCTAACTTCTGAAGTTTTACTGTCTCCCAGTGCCATCAGCCTGGGGGTCAAACTTTTAATTCAGCATCAACATTTAGGAACACACAAACTCCAACTCATAAAATGTACATTACTCAGACAATGTTCTTACAGATGAGGTTTTCTTAGTCAGTGCTCTATTGCTGTGAAGAGAGACCATGATGCAGTAAGTCTTATCAAAGAAAGGATTTAGTTGAGGTTTGCTTACAGTTTCAGAGGTTTGGTCCATTATCATCACATCAAGGAGTACAACATCACACAGGCAGACGAGGAGCTGGAGAAGTAGCTAAGAGTTCTACAACCAGAAACACAGGCAGCAGGGCAAGAGTGTCATTGGAACTAATGTGGGCTTTTGAAACTTCAAAGCCCATCCCCAGTGACATACTACCTTCAATAAGAACCACAGTGCCTAATCCTTTCAAAGTAGTGCCGCTCCCTAATGACTAAGCATTCAACTATATGAGTCCATTGTGGCCATACTTATTCACACCAGCACAGAAGTGTAGGTGAGTTCAAGAATTTAAACAATGTGGAGATGATCATGTCCAAGATTTCATTCAGAATCCCAAAGAGCACTTCTATTCCTCTGCTACTGTCTGCATGTAAAATAATTATTAATATTCTCTATATATTACCTAAAGCTGTAAATTAATATGATGACAATTATTCCTTAACCATCTAGTCCCCCAAATAACTGCATAAAAATCCTTTAATATTTTAAAGGTTAGGCCTTAGTTGGGAAGACTCTCAACAAGCTCATCTAATTTAATCTGACCACCTAGAACCATCCAGTCAAGTGGCTAACTATAGCTTCCAGGGCCATAGTCACATCTGTCTTGTAGGAAAAAAAAAAAAAAAAAAAAAAAAAAAAAAAGGATTCCTCTTTCTTCTTCCCAGAATTCCTTTCTCCCTCCCAGGAAGTCCTGCGTTCTACTTCCTGCCCAGCTAATGGGCCATCAGACTTTTATGAAAGCCAATCAGAGAGTGCCTTAGGAAGTTGAGGAAGACAGAGACACAACACCACATTATATACTCCAACACCAGCACTTTTTTTTTTCTTGAATGGCTATATTCTTTTGGTTAGAAAAAAAAAGTTGTTTTGGGTTTTTTGTTTGTTTTGTTTTTCTTCATTGGCTTACTCCTGTCTTCTCACTACTCATCTGCATCTTTATGATTGTTTGAATAAAAATGCCCCCCATAGGCTCATATAGTTGAATGATTAGTCATCAGGGAATAGCAGATACTTCAAAAGGATTGAAAACTGTGGCCATGTAAATAAAAGAAAGCTCGGAGATCTCTGAAGATGTGTTTGGAATATATGGTACTTTTAGGATGCCTAAATTAGCCCAGAGGATTCATGACTAGCAAACCTTATTACTTCTATTACTAACTCATCAGCAGGCCCAAACTTCACAAACCGAGTTTTCCACAAGGTAATTAGTCAGCAGTATCACTGGTGGCTTCTTCAAATCAGCTAATTGCTGTCTTCAAAGGAATGATACCAGTGCTTGGTTAGAAAGAAAGTTAAACTAATCAAAAGCTATTTTCAGAGAGGAGTTCAGATATTAAAGAACTCACACTGCTAGCTTCTGGGAGTCAGTGGATGTGCATGCTTAGAATTCTGAAATCAATCTTATTATTCCACATCATCGACTAAGTCATGGAAATATGTATAGGTGTAATTTACAACCAAAGAGAAATGTTGTAAGCAAACTAACTCCAACTAGTTTCTTCTCAAACAAACAAAAATTGAAATGACAAAATAACTTGCTCAAAAAAACTGGAACAAAATTAGATCAAAATCCAGCCTTTTTTAAAAAAAAATATTAATATCAAGTTCGATATTTTAATCAAGTCAAGTAAAGCAAAAGAAAGGAATATTTCATGCATATTTGAATGCATTCTGGTTTTTATGCATAACAATCACTACTGTATAGTATTTACAAATGTGAGTCTGATTACTCTAATTTCATAGATTCAAAGCAAGATGTCTGGGCTGCCATATATTTTGTTAGCTTGGCGATTGCTTGCTCAAGCCCTGTAGAGTTTACAAGGTGGCATGCTCAACATTATCCACAGGGACTTACCACCTCTAGTTGGTGGCTGATCTGAAAGTGTAGAGCAATGGGTCTCTAAAATAAGCCCAGGCCGGAAGAAAATGTAATGTGAACAAAGACTAGCTAAAGCCCTTGTGCTTGGGGATTATTAGAAACCTGGTAGGTTTATTATTGTGTTTTCATTCTTTGCACAGGTATCAATAAATCGCTTTCTGTCTAACATCACTAAAATATTCTCTTATACTTTTCTTTAAAGAGTTCTGTTGTCTTATCTTTCTTCTACAACAAGAAGAAATTTCTCTAATGAGAGTTGAAAACTGTGCTGTTCTATGAGTATACAAATAAATTGTTAGATGTCAACTTAACATTATGTGCATTTAACAGGGTAAAGTCATTATCATAGGCCCCTAGGGCCTATATCCTATCTAGCAACAAGTTCTTTGCTCCTTTCACGCTGCTACTTAGCTGAATGTAAGTATTACCTGTAGGAATTTTCTGGTGGATCCTTTAAAGTCTTTTCATCATCTGCAAATTGTTAGTTGATTTCTTCTCTTTTTACTAGTATCTGTTTATCTTCTTCACTTGTCTCCTTGCTCTAGCTAAGATTTCAAATACCATATTGAATAGGAAAGAAGATAGTGAACAATTTTATCTTGTTCCTGATTTTAGTAGAAATACTAATGTTTTTCTCCATTTAGCAAGGTTTTGGCTGTGGACTTGTTGTTTGGTGCCTTTATTGTTGAGGTATTTCCTCTGTATCTCTAGATTTTTCTGTTCTTTTATCATAAAGGGATGTTCAGCTCTCTCATAAGCTTTCTTGTATCTAATGAGAAAATAATGTGGCATTTGTGCTTGAGTCTGTTATGTGGCAGATGGCATTTATTGATAAGGTATGTTGAACCATCCCTTCCTCATTGGCACGAAGCTGATTGATCATAGTGGAAAATCTTTCTGGTGGACTTCTGAATTCAGTTGGTAAGTACTTTATTGAGAACTTTTACATTTATATTCATTGGAGATTTGCAAATAATTTTCTTTATTCTCTGATTTAGGTATCATGGTAATAATGACCACATAAAAAGATTTTAGAAACCTTTAGAAATCTTCTTTTTCTAATTTTTCAAGTACTTTTAGAAGTATTAGCATTAGTTCTTCATTGAACTACCAAGAATTTTAAATAATAATGTATGCACCAGGGAAATTTTTTGGTTGGGAGATATTTTTTGGTATTTTCATAGGTATTTCCATGAATATGTCTCTGCACCTTGTACATTCACTAAAAGAGTGTTCAGTTCCCCTGGGTCGGGAGCAGTAGTTATGAGCTGCACTGTGGGTACTGGGATTTGAACCCAAGTCTTCAGGAAGAACAGCCAGTGCTGTGAACAGTGAGTCATCTTTGCAGTCCTAGATGGGAGACTTTCTATTCTTTTTATCACATTAGTTTGTATAGGTTTATTTAATTATTTATTTCATATTGACTTAATTTTCATATGTCATATGCATATGGAAATCTAGCCACTAACTGGTGGTGGAAGATATCCTTAACCCTAACATGCAGAAGAGAGGGGCAAGTGGATCTTTGTGAGTTCCAGGATAGCCTGGTGTACAAAGTGACTTCCAGGACAGCCAGCACTACACAGAGAAACCTTTTCTTGAAAAACAAAACAGCTTCTGGTTTCCAATCTGTGATGGGAAGCTGACCCTGTGCTCTCTGGAGCCCAATCCTACCAGAGAAAGCTTGACCCCCAGGAATGCCGGCACACTCAGACTCACAGGTTCACAGGAGGGACAAGCCCCAGTCAGAGACAGCAAGGCCAGGTAACACCAGAGATAACCAAAGGCAAGAGGCAAGCACAAGAACATAAGCAAAAGAAACAAATGCTACTTGGCATCATCAGAACCCAGTTCTCCCACCACAGCAAGCCATGAATACCCCCAACACACATGAAAAGCAATATTCAGATTTAATGATGATGATAGAGGACTTTAAAAATGGCATAAATGGCACCCTTAAAGAAATACAGGAGGACACAGTTAAACAGGAAGAAGCCCTTAAAGAGGAAACATAAATCCTTTAAAGAAATACAGGAAAATACAACCAAGGAGATGAAGGAATTGAAAAAGATTATCAAGGATCTAACAGTAGAAATAGAAAAAAATAAATAAATCACAAAGGAAGACAACTCTGGAGATAGAAAACCTAGGAAAGAGATCAGAAGTTATAGATGCAAATATCACCAACAGAATACAAGAGAGAGAAGAGAGAATCTCATGTATAGAAGGTACCACACTAAACATGGACATAACAGCCAAAGAAAATGTAAAATGCAAAAAGCTCCTAACCTAAAACGAGATCCAGGACACAATGAAAAAAAAAACAGGGCCAGTAAACATCTTTAACGAAATTATACAAGAGAACTTCCCAAACCTAAAGAAAGAAATACCCATAAATATATAATAAGCCTAAAGAGTGCCAAATAGACTGTACCAGAAAAGAAATTCCTACTATCACATAATAATCAAAACAGCAAATGCACGAAACAAAGAAAGAATATTAAAAGCAGTAAGGCAAAAAGGTCAAGTAACATGTAAAGGCAGAATTATAAGAATTACACTGGACTTCTTAACAGAGACTGTAAAAGCCAGAAGACCCTGCGAAGATGTCATACAGAACCTAAGAGAACACAAATGTCAGCCCAGAAACTCATAATTACCATAGATGGACAAACCAAGATATTCCTCGACAAAACCAAATTTAAAGAATATCTTTACAGGAATCCAGCCCTAAAATGGATAAGAGATAGAAAACTCCAACACAAGGATGAAGACTACACCAAAGAAAAACCAAAAAATTAATATGCTTACAACAAATGCAAAGCAAACAGAGACATACAAACATAATTCCACCTCTAACAACAAAAATAACAGGAAGCAACAATCATTGGTCCCTAATATCTCTTAACATCAATAAACTCAATAAAAAGACATAGACCAATAGCCTGGATATGTAAATAGGACCCAGCATTTTGCTGGGAAACACACCTCAGTAACAAAGACAGACACTACCTCAGAGTAATAAACAACTGGAAAAAAAAATTTCCAAGCAAATGGTCCCAAGAAACTAGCTGGAGTAGCCATTCCATTATCAAATAAAATTGACTTTCAACCAAAAGATATCAAAAAAAGATAAGGAAAGACACTTCATACTCATCAAAGAAAAAAAAAATCTACCAGGATGAACTCTCAATTCTGAACATCATAGCCCCAAATGCAAAAGGCACCTACTTTTGTAAAAGAAATGCTAGTAAAGCTAAAAGCACACATAATAGGAGTAGGAGACTTCAACAACCCATATTCACCAAAGGACAGATCATGGAAACAAACTAATCACAGACACAGTGAAACTAACACAAGTTATGAAACAAATGGATTTAAAGATATCAATAGAAATTTTCACTGTAAAGCAAAAGCACATACATTCTTCTCAGCACCACATGGTACCTTCTCCAAAATTGACCATGTAATTGATCATAAAACAAGCTTCAACCAATACTAGATTGAAATAATCCCATGCACCCTATCAGATCACCACAGAATAAGGATGGCTTTGGTGGCGCACGCCTTTAATCCCAGCACTTGGGAGGCAGAGGCAGGCAGATTTCTGAGTTCAAGGCCAGCCTGGTCTACAAAGTGAGTTCCAGGACAGCCAGAACTATACAGAGAAATCCTGTCTTGAAAAACCAAAAAGAAAGAAAGAAAGAAAGAAAGAAAGAAAGAAAGAAATGAAAAGGAAGACATAACAACAGAAACCTAGAAAATTAAAAAACAAAAAATCAGATCTACTACAAAAGCCAGTAGTCAACACAACTGGAGAATCTGGATGAAATGGACAATTTTCTAGAAAGATACCAGGTACCAAAGATAAATCAGCATCAGATAAGGATTTAAAAAGTCTCATAACCCCAAAAGAAATAGAAGTAGTCATTAAAAGTCTCCTGAACAAAAAACAAAAAACAAAAAAACTAAAACAAAAACAAAAGGCCAGGACCAGATTGATTTTAGTACAGAATTCTGTCATACCTTAAAAGAAGACCTAATTACCAACACTCTTCAAACTATTCCACAAAGTAGAAACAGAAGCAAGATTACCTGATTCATTCTATGAAACCATAGTTACGCTTATACCTAAACCACACAATGACCCAACAAAGAAAGTGAATTTCAGAACAATTTCCCTTATGAATATCAATGCAAAAATACTAAATAAAATTCTCACAAACTGAATCCAAGAGCACATCAAAATGAACATTCGGCACACTCAAGTGGGTGTCATATCTAGGATGGCAGGCTTGGCTCTGTATCAGGAAAACCACCAACATAATCCGCTATATAAACAAATTAAAACAAACAAAAAAAACAACAACAACAACAAAAAACACATGATCATCTCATTAGATGCTGAGAAAGCATTTGACAAAATTCAACACCTCTTCATTTTAAAAGTCTTGGAATAATCTGGAATTTAAGGCCCATACCTAAACATAGTAAAAGCAGTATACAGCAAACCAGTACCCAACATGAAGGGACGGCTCATAGCCATCCATTGGACTGAGCACAAGGTCCCCAGTGGAGGAGCTAGAGAAAGGACCCAAGGAGCTAAAGGGGTTTGCAGCCCTATAGGAGGAACAATATGAACCAACCAGTACCCCTAGAGCTTCCAGACACTAAACCACCAACCAAAAAGTACACAAGGAGGGACTCAAGACTTCAGCCTCATATGTAGCAAAGGATGACCTTATGGGACAACAATGGGAAGAAAGGCCTTTGGCATAGTGAAGACTCCTTTCCCCAGTATATAGGAATGCCAGGACAGTGAAGCAGGAGTGGGTGGGTTAGGGAGCAGGGGAAGGGGGAATGGGATGGGGGGTGGAGGGGAAATGAGGAAAGGGGATAAAATTTGAAATGTAAATAAAGAAAATATCTAATAAAAATGAAAAAATAAATTTTAAAAAAACTAAATGGAGAGAAACTTGAAGCAATCCCACTAAAATCAGGGACTAAACAAGGCTTCCCACTCTCTCTGTATGTATTCAACATAGTACTTGAAGTTCTAGCCAGAACAATTAGACAACAAAAGGAAGTCAAAGGAATACAAACTGGAAAGGTAGAAGTCAAATTATCACTATTTGCAGATGACATGATAGTATACTTAAGTGACCCCAAAAATTCCACCAGAGAACTCCTAAACCTGATAAACAACTTCAGCCAAGGGGCTGGATATAAAATTAATTCAAACTAATCAGTAGCCTTCCTCTACTTCAAGGATAAACAGTCTAAGAAAGAAATTAGGGAAACAACATGCTTCATGATAGTCACAATTAATATAAAAAAAATCTTTGTGTGACTCCAACCAAGCAAGTGAAAGATATGTATGAAAAGAACTTCAAGTCTCTGAAGAAAGAAATCAAAGAAGACCTCAGAAAATGGAAAGATCTTCCATGCTCATGGATTGGCAGGATTAATATAGTAAAAATGGTTATCATGCCAAAAGTACTCTACAGATTCAATGGAATCCCCATCAAAACTTCAACTCAGTTCTCCATAGAGTTAGAAAGAGCAATTTGTAAATTCATTTGGAATAACAAAAAACTCAGGATTGCAAAATTATTCTCAACAATAAAAGAACTTCTGGGGAAATCACCATCCCTGATATCAAGCTGTATTACAGAGCAATAGTGATTAAAAAAAAAAACAACAACAACAACTGTATGGTATCGGTACAGAGACAGGCAGGAAAATTAATGGAATACAATTGAAGACCCAGAAATGAACCCATATACCTATGGTTACTTGATATTTGACAAAGGAGCTAAAACCATCCAGTGGAGAAAGACAGTATTTTCAACAAATGCTGGTTAAACTGGAGGTCAACATGTAGATGATTGCAGATTGATCCATTCTTATCTCCTTGTACAAAACTCAAGTCCAAGTATATCAAAGACCTCCACATAAAGCCAGATGCACTGAAACTAATAGAGGAGACAGTGGGAAAGAGCCTCGAATATATGAACACCTAACAAAATTGCAAAGCTTCTACAAGGCAATAGGAAAAACACAGCAACCAAAAGACTGAGAAAAAAACCTTTACCAATCCTACATCCAATATGGGGCTAATATCCAATATATACAAAGAATTCAAGAAGTTAAACTCCAGAGAATGAAATAACCCTATTATAAAATGGGATACAGTGCTAAACAAAGAATACTCAACTGAGGAATATCAAAATATGAAATTCTTAGGCAAATTGATGAAACTAGAAAATATCATCCTGAGTGAGGTAAATCAATCATAAAAAAAGACACATGGAATACACTCACTGATAAGTTGATATTAGCCCAAATGCTTGGAATATCTATGATAGAATTCACAAACCACATGAAGCTCAAGAAGAAGGAAGACCACAGTATGGGTACTTCATTGCTTCTTAAAAAGAGGAATAAAATACAGGACCAAAGACAAAAACAAAGTATGGAGCAGAGACTGAAGGAAAGGCCATCCAGAGACTGCCCTACCTGAGGATCCATCCCATATACAGTCACCAAATCCAGACACTATTGTGGTGTTAAGAAGTTCATGCTGTTAAGAGTCTGATATAGTTGTCTCCCGGGAGGCTATGGCAGAGTTTGACAAATACAGAGGCCAATGCTCACAGCCAATCATTGGACTGAGCATGGGGTCCCCAATGGAGGGGTTAGAGAAAGAACTGAAGGAGATGAAGGGTTTGCAACTCCATAAGTAAATCAACAATATCAATTAACCGCATGCCCCAGAGCTCCCAGGGACTCAACCATCAACCAAGGAGTACATATAGAGAGACCTATGGCTTCAGTCACAGATGTAGCAGAGGATGGCCTTGCCAAACATCAGTGGGAGGAGAGACCCTTGGTCCAGTGAAGGGTGGATGCCCAGTGTAGGGGAATTCAAGGATGGGGAGCTGATAGAGGGTAGGTAGGTGGGGGGAACACCCTCATAGAAGCAGGGGAGGGGGAATGGGGTAGGGGTTCCCTGGGAGTGGGAAAGGGGATAACATTTGAAATGTAATTAAAGAAAATATTCAATATAAAAAGGAAAGAAAGAAAGAAAAAAGTGAGAAAGACCCTATGGGCATAGGGGAAATTTTCCTGAAAAGAACACCAATGGTTTATGCTCTAATATCAAGAATTGACAAATGGGACCTCATAAAATTGCAAAGCTTCTGTAAGGCAAATGACACAAAATAGCAACCAAAAGATTGGGGAAAGATCTTTACCAATCCAACATCCAATAGAGGGCTAATATCTAATACATACAAAGAACTCAAGAAGTTAGACTCCAGAGAACCAAATAATTCTATTTAAAAATGAGATACAGAGCTAAACAAAGAATTTTCAATTGAGAAATATCAAATGGCTGAGAAGCACCTGAAAAAATGTTCAACATCCTTAGTCATCAGGGAAATGCAAATCAAACTGGCCTTGAGATTCACTCAGGTGACAGCAGATATTGGTGAGGATGTGGAAAAAGAAGAAAACTCTTCCATTCTTGATGGGATTACAAGCTGGTACAATCACTCTGGAAATCAGCCTGGCAGTTCCTCAGAAAGCTGAACATAGACCTGACGACCTAGCAATACCACTCCTGGGCATATACCCAGAAGATTCTCCTACATATATCAAGGACACATGCTCCACTATGTTCATAGCAGCCATGTTTGTAATAACCAGAAGCTGGAAAGAACACAAATGTCCTTCAGCAGAGGGATGGATACAGAAAATGTGGTATATTTACACAATGGAGTATACTCAGCTATTAAAATAATGACTTCATGAAATTCTTATACAAACAGATGAAACTAGTAAATATCATCCTGAGTGAGGTAGCCCAATGACAAAAGAACACACATGGTATGTTCTCACTGATAAGTGGATATTAGGCAAAAAGCTCTCGGCATACCCACAATATAACTCAGACCAATTGAAACTCAAGAAGAAGGAAGACCAAAGTGTGAAGGCTTCAGTCCATCTTCATAGGAAGAACAAAATACTCAAGGGAGGTAGAGGGTGGGAGGAACTTGGAACGAAGAGAGGAGAGGAACAGGAGAAAAGGAGGGCAAGGTCAGGTATGAGGGGAGATGGGGGTGATATACAGAGGATCAGGAAATTGAACAAAGATGTATAGCAGTGAGGGATGGGGAACTAGGGGTAGCCACCAGAAAGTCTCAGGTGCCAGGAAAGCAAGAGTCTCCCAGGACACAACCAGTATGGCATTAGCTGGAATACCCAAAAAAGGAGATGGAGAACCTGTAGAGACCATATGCAGAGGTTAGGCATGGCCCCTGGTTGAGGGATGGGACCACCCATTCATCTCCAAAACTTTAACCCGGAATTGCTCCAGTCTAGAGGAAATACAGGGACAAGGAGTGAAGCAGATATGGAAAGAAAGGCCATACAGAGATTGCCCCACCTGGGGATTTATTCCAAATGCAGACACCAAACCCAGACACTAATGCTGATGCAAAGAAGTGCTTTCTGACAGGAGCCTGATATAGCTGTCTCCTAAGAGGCTTTGTCATGCTTGACCAATACAGATGCAGATTCTTCTAGCCAAATACCCAACTGAGCATGGTGACCCCAATGGAGGAGTTAGGGCAAGAACTGAAGAAACTGAAGAGGTTTACAACCACCTAGGAAGGACAACAATATCAACCAACCAGACCTCCAAAAGCTCAGAGGGACTAAACCACTAACCAAAGAGGACCCATGACTCCAGTTGTATGTATAGCAGATGATGGCCTTATCTGGCATCAATGGAAGGGGAAGCCCTTGGCCTGGAAAGGCTTGATGCTTCAGCATAGTATAATGCTAGCATGGTGAGGTGGGATTATGTGGGTAAGTGGGGCACACCCTCATAGAAGCAGGGGGAGGGGTGGGATAGGAGGTTTGCGGAGGGGTAACCAGGAAAGGGGATAACAGTTGAAATGTAAATAAATAAAAATCCAATGAAAAATATTTTAAAAATTATGAATATTAAGATAGTTCTGTGGAGGAGTATAGAAATAATATTTTAGTCTGAAAAGAAACAGACATTCAAAAAGTTACATGGAAGAAACAATGCCAAACTAAACAATCAAAGCAGACCTGAGAAAACATAACAGAATGATAAGAAAATAAATATTTTTATAACTCTAAATATTATTGACCACAAGTCTCCAATAAAAAGACAATAATAATAGATTGGATGGGAAAACAGAATTCTTCTTTTTGCTGCTTCTTTTTACACCATTCAAACTAGATATCACCTCATTATAGAAGGGTGAAAAAGGTATTCTAAGCAAATGGAACTACTAAACAAGTATGCAGGTGCATTCTTATATTGACAGAGTAGGTTTCCAGCTAAAATGATTCCGAAGAGATAAGAAAGGTCATTTCTACACATTAAAGGGAAATCCACCAACAGAATATCACAATTTTAAACATACATGCACAAAACACAGGGGCACCATATTTAACAGAAGATACACTAGATATAAAACTGCTGGTTAATCCCAATCCAATACCCAGTTCTCACCAATAAAGAGGTTATTCAGAAAAAACTAAATAAAGAAACACCCAAGCTAAATGCCATTATAAATTAAATGAACCTAAAAGACAGCTACATAATATTGATACAAAAACTAAAGAATAACCAGTATGTTCAATAGATAATGCATTAGAAGATGAAGCAAGTATCAACGAATACAGAAAAAATTTAAATGACATCCTGCTTTTTATACAGCAACAATTGAATAACACTGGATGTCAAAAAAAAAAAAAAAACTACAGAAAGTATACAAACTCATGGAAACAAAATACTGAATGATAACTGTGCTAAAGAAGAACTCAAGGAGAAAATTAAAGTTGCCTAGGATTGAACGATAAATGAAGATGCACAACATACCAAAATCTGAGACACAATGAAGGTAGTCTTGGGAGGAACATTTATGGTGTTTAGTGCTTACATCAAAAACTTTGAGTAATACAAAATAAGTAATTTAATGATGTACCTGAAGACATTGGAAAAACAAGAACAAACAACACATGAAAATAGAGATACCAAGAGGTAATCAAAATGCAGCTGAAATTAACAAAATACAAACCCAATTCAATTAGGAAGAAGGAAAGGGGGACAAAGAAAGAATAGAGAGGGGGCAGGTAAAACTAAGGACCATTTGAGGGAACATGTGGAAACCTACTACAGAAGAAGCCATCTTCAGCCTTCACATCTATGGACTAGTATTCATATTAGTGAAAGGTAATCTGCATGCTACCAAAGAAGAAAGTGAAAGACCAAACCAGCTGTAAACTCTTTGCTCTACAAGATGTGCTGGTCAATAATAGCACAAACGTTGTGGAAGTAACCAACCAATATCTGATTTGAGTTAGGGTCCACTTCATGAGATGGAACCCAACCCAATAGTGCCTGGGTGCCCAAGAACCTAACATTGGATAGGCCATGGACCTAGTGGAAAACCAACAGCAATAAAATTGACAACATTGTGTTATATTCATAGGTATGTGCCTAGTTCAGCCATCATCAGAGAAGCTTCCTCCTACAGCGCATAGGAAACAAATATAGAGATACACAGCCAGATAATATGCAGAATGAGAGACCATGGAACACCTAGCTATAAAAGAGATATCTCCATCAAATGCTATGGGGATTCTGCACAAGAGAAGACAGAATATAAGAGTCAGAGGAGATGGGGAACACCAAGGAATCAAGACCTTCTAGAGATAATAGGCCTAATGCCCATTTGAACTCATTGAGACTAACACAATCTGCACAAATCCATAATGGATCTGTACCTGATGGGGTTCTAGAGCTGAAAGGAGAAGTAGACAGATGCCCTATCCGTAAGCCAGAAGCTATCTCCAATTGATAGCAACATGCAAATGAAAACTTAGTTTTCTCCAAGGGACTGTCACTGGAGAAACAAACCACTCTTGGGGGGGGGGTATTTTATTTATTTACATTTCAAATGTTATCCCTTTTTCTGATTTCGCCTCCAGAAACCCCCATCCCATCCTCCCTCCCCCTGCTTCTATGAGGGTACTCCCCCATCCACCTACCCACTCTCACCTTCCTGCCCAGGCATTCTCCTATTTGGGGGCATTGAGCCTTTCCAGGACCAAGGATCTCTCCTCCCACTGATGTTCGACAAAGCCATCCTCTGCTACATATGTACCTGGAGCCATGGGTCCCTCCATATGTACTCTTTGGCTGGTGGTTTAGTCCCTGGGAGATCTGCGATGTCTGGTTGGTTGATATTGTTGAAGGAGGATAGGTCCCATGCCCAGCAGATGGCCAACACAAATGTATTCTGTGGAATCTTAGGAAGTTCCTTGTCTCAATATTAAGTCATGGTAGAGTTTTCTTTTGTTACCTTTGTCTGCTTGCTTTTCTTTTGTGTATAGATTAAGACTTCCAGTTTAAAATTTTATGGGATTTCTGAGTGTGCAAACCTATGTGTTTCTGCATCTGTATGTTCTTTTGGGCTTTTCTTGGGCTCCTTTTCTTGTTTGGTCATATTCGATTAATTTTTTTTTAATTTATCTTATCATATTTTATTATTATTATTCCTTAGATTCCTGTTTGTTTTCTAAAAACAGACAAAAAAGAGTTTGGATTCAGATGGGAGGAGAGGTGGGAAGGAGCTGGGAGGAATAGGGGGAGGGGAACCATAATCATATATATTGTGTAAAAAAGTGTATATATTGTATAGCAATACATATTGTATGAAAAAACACATATAATTTTTAAGTAACAGAAAAAACAAACACACAATAGACCCATCATCTTCTGTGAAATTGATTATGTAATCAAAAATCTCCCAACTATAAAAGACCAAGAACTAATAGGATTCAGCACAAAATGCTACCAGACGTTCTACAAAGAACTAATATCAATAATCCTCAAGTACTTCAAACAAAAATGGAAACTAAAGAAACATATCAAATTATTTTTTATAAAGCTACTATTACCAAAACCACAAAAAGATTCAACCAAAAGATGAAAATTATAGATCAATATCCCTTATGAACATAGATGTAAAAAGTCACAATAAAATACTTGGTACCTGGATCCAAGAACACATCAAAAAAAATTATCCACCATGATCACATTGGCTTCACCCAGATATGTAAGGATGGCTCGATGTACATAAATCAATAAATATAATTCAAAATATAAATATAATAATAAAGTCAAAATGGCATGATGCAACCCAATTATACTTTCATGATAAAAATTCTGGAAAGACTTTAAACGCAAATGATGCTTCTCAACATAATGAAGATAATTTATGTCAAGTCCACAAACAACATCATTTTAAAAGAGAAGATTCTCAAAGCATTTTCATTAAAATTAGGAACAAGACAATGGTGTCTCCTTCCTTCATAGGTTTTGGATTCTTAAAGTCTCAGCTATAGCTATAAGACAACTGAAGGAGGTCAAGGGAATACATATAGGAAAGTAAGAAGTCAAAGTATTCTTATTTTTAGATGGTATTATTTTATTAAAAAAAAAAAAACCCAAAAGATTCTACCAGGAAACCTATACAGATGATTATACTTTTAGCAAAGTAGAAAGACACAAGACGTACACACAAAAGTGAGTAGCTTTTCCTATATACAAATTACAAACATACTGAGAAAAAAACAGGGAATCAGTACTTTTATAATAGCCTCAAAAATATATCTTGGAGTAACACTAACTACACAAAGGAAAGACATGAAATAAAGACTTTAAAACACTGAAGAAAAATTAAAGAAATAATTGCCTAATAAAATACATGTGATCATAAGAAGAAATGAGATTGAAGGGAAAATAAATGAATTCAGAAGAACATCAAGTTAATGAAACAGATGATGTCATATTTGAACACATTCTGTGCCTTTCTGTTTTGTCCTATGTTCATCTCTAAGATAAACAGGGTCCTGTTGCTTGCCCAGAAACCACAGTACTGGGCAAGATGACTGTTCACACTGTACAAAGCAACCCAACTGTCAGTAATAGTGACAAAGTTAGAAACACTGTTCCTCTGGATCCAGGCCCACAATTTCTGACTCTTGCTTTCCTGCTTTAACTGATGTGATTTCCAGAAATGGAAAAATTCCCAGTCATGAGGCCACAGCCCTGAACAGAGACCAGCTTTCATTACTGTCGGAGTCGGTTCTAATGTTCATGCTGCGTTTACCTTGGAGCCAGTAATAAAGATGTAGCTGTGGTCTTGGGTTGGGTATGTGAAGTAGGATGCTAAGTGGTGTCTTATATTATACATTAGACTATAAATCAAGACATTTGGGAGCAGCAGGGGTCCCAAAATCTAAACACTCCTCAGAGAAGAAAGAACACTTAAGATAATCCCTTGCAGCACAAAAAAATATCAAATATATTGAACACAATTAATGTTTGTTTTTGCTTACTTGATGACTTGTGAATTCTGTACTGGGGACTTAGAATCACATGCAACCATGGAGAAGACAGACATACAAACCCTCCTGAAAAATTTATGTAACTATGAGCACTTTGACAATGTCATTTTATATTCCATTCACATGCTTTTGTGGAAGATAACTAGAGTATTCTTAACAATCTCATATTTATAACATTTTCCAATAAAACATGCGCTAGTAAAATAACCACATTTCAGTAACATTATTTAGCAAAATCAAACATTTTTTAGCATCGCCTGACAGTTTGAGGTTTTTTTTGTGTGTGTGTGCCCATGATTATACTAAAAATATTAAATGGATAGTTTATTGAAATCAAACCTCAGTAAGTTCAACACATTTAGTTTATGAATCTCTAAGGTTTCCTTTAGTTTCTATTATTGTTCTCTCCCTCGTTTTCTCTTATACAATCTATTTAAATGCATTTCCTAAAATAATCAGGCGATAAGTTCTACTATCCTTCCAAGTTGGCTGGTTCTGACTCGGGGGTATCATTTAACATAGTCTTTAACTTCCTGTATTTACTCTAAGGTGATAGTGAGAAGAAACTTTATTACATTTCATCTTACCTTTTGCCATTAATATATAATGAGCATCCCTTCTGGGCGATGCTACACAGTGGGATTAAGGCAGAAGATAGCAGCGTAACCACATTGCTATCAATCATTATAAAAGTCCCCATGGATATACATTGGATGACTTTAGCATGCAACATTAATTGTTTTCTAAATCCAGTTTCTCATGGCGGTTGTAAAATTCCTATCTAATTCTCTCATTCCTTCTGAATTTAGTAGGAGGAATTCTGAAATATATGTCACTTTGAAATAAATTGCATGCCTTGCCTAAATTGGTTCCTTTTATTTATTGGGCTTTTTTTCCCCAAAATAATAAAATGATAGAAGTTTCTAAAAGAGAACAATGTTGTTAGACATCACATATCTTTGCATAATGAGGATATTTCAAGATGTTCATCATTATTTCACATACTAAAATGATCCCACATTTAGAAGGATCATCTATAAGACCTAATGTGACTGTTGATGTCATCTCATAATGATCTAGAACTCTGTCCTGCATTCTAGATTGAAACTTTCAACACTAGATTCTAATCTGAAAGAGGTGATTACCCCAGAAGTCCTTAGTTCCCTTGTATGAGAAACATTATTTTGTGAATGCTATCTAGGTAGATCCTCACAATGTATCTTAAAACAAAACAAAGCAAAACAAAACCAAACTGGTTGTTTCTAGACTATCTTGGAACTTTATGCTGATCTTACATAAAATTGTCTATTAAAATACAAATAAATATGTAGAAAGAAATGTCTTTGTGGTAACAATATAAATCTTGATCCTCTTATAATGTTAAAAGAAGTCAAAACTGTTGAACACTTGACAATAGAAAGCAGAAATCAATGAACTGTTGCTTTACAGCATATAAAATAACTGCCTTGTTATAAAAAACTGACAAAATTGTCCATTTAGCCACAAGTGCACAGCTGGAAGAGAAGGAAGGGGGGCATTAGCCAGAGTGTACAGCAGTTATATACGAGGATACTACAGGATCCGGTTCTACTGGACTTAACTTGAGGACTCTCTCTCCTTCATCAGCTCTTCATTTCCAAGCATGTGCCACTCCCTGAGGAATGGATTACAGACTGACCTTGAAGGTGCTGACAAAGCTCCTTTTCCTTCTTTCTTTTGGCAGTGTAGCTTGATACAGTGTTTATATGTAAAACATAGATGTCACTTAAATTTATCTCTTTTGGGGTTTTGTTTTTTCATTTTTATATAGTTAAACTTTACCTACAATAAGAAAGGTTTTCATGGGTGACTTAGGCAGAAAAGAAAACATAAATTTGGGTCATATGTAGCTGCCAGATTAAATATTAAAATTATTTAAGATATAAATTATTTGAAACCATGATTACTCCTCAAGAAATCCTTTACAAAATAAGAGAATAGTAGAGAAAGTGCTTTAAATATTATCTTCCCTTTTGTCTTCAATTCTCCAAGTCTTTGTTCTGAAGGCAGCACACTGCTTCACTTCCCTGAAGCTACTGATAAAACTATGCAAGAACATCAGAGAAAAAAAATGAAGCCAAGATAGGTGCTCTCCCCAAGGGAATGGAGTACTTCTTTGTTTTAAATTTTCATTGGAAATCTGAAGATTTTGCATGCAAACATCTTATTTCATGGCACTGCCTCACAAATTGAGAGATTAAATCTAGCTCCACATAAAGGTTTTTCAATAAAGTAGGTTGCAGGCTCCTGCTTATGGAAAATTGATGCCTCATCTGATATGCTTTCAATTGCTAACTTTTGTTTCACAAAGCTGGGAGGAATTTCAACCAACCATTATCTAATCATGAAACTATTTCCTACCTATCTTGTCTTCAACATAGCTTGCTGCCAAATGTAGTTTTGACTATTGTAAATCACTATGCATTTTAACAAGCAAAACAGACTCTCATTTTGCTCAAAAAAAGTGAATATTGTAGAAACTATCCATCATTATCAGTGGAATGCCTCAAATACTATGCCTGCTAAAGAATTGCTGTGACATAATTTAATATGTTCTTTATACTTCTTTATTGAAGTAGAATTTTTACAATCTTGAAATACAAAGAGCTATTAGAATAATTTCATTAAGTCTTCCTCTGTTTAGACTCAATTCTCACTACAAGGTAAAGCATGCACTTTGGATATTTAGTTAACCATAAAATTTCACAGTGACATGGACCATAAATATTCCTCCTGAGTTTAGCATAATATAAAACAGAAAAAGCAAATTAAACAGAAGTTGGTTTGTGTGGATTTCAAATATTATTTCAATCTATCCACCCACAAATTTTTGCAGGCACGTCGTATGCTTGTGAAAACACCTTAACCTACAATGTTTGCAGTTGGTCACCCTGAGCTGCAATGTATATTAACAAAGTGAGAACTATTCAGAGAAAGATTTTCAAAGACACGTTTTTGAGTCTTCTGGAATACATGTTTGAGGGATCAGAGAGGAGGCAAGTGAATGCTGGGCCTGTGTTCACTGACCTTGGCTGTGTCACCTCACATAAGATACTGTCTCCTTTGGCTGACATTCTTGGAAAATTGAAAATATTTTATTCAAAGGTCTAAATAAGTAAATTTTTGTTTGGAATAATCTCTGGCATATGAAAAATAATAATACAAGATGGCAATTTTTATTTATATGGATGATTTATTAAACCATTAGCTGCTACCTATGCTTTCATTCATTCTTTCAACATACACTTGTGTTTGCAATGGAGAAATGCTATGGTGGCCACCTAGAGTAAGGGATTAAAGTGACACAGAAAGAAACATCAATGGAACAACACGATCCCAGATACTCTCTCCACCAGCAGATGTTCCAGAGAGAACTGAAAAACAGAAAGAAAAATATTTGCTACTTCCTTCAACCTCCATGTGTCTCCTCGCCGGGAAGTGGTGGCACACACCTTTAATCCCAGCACTTGGGAGGCAGAGGCAGGCAGATTTCTGAGTTTGACACAGAGAAACCCTGTCTTGAAATACCAAAAAAAAAAAAAAAAAAAAAAAAAGGCTGTGACTGTAATATGTAATACTTGATCTTAGAGACTGGAGAGATGGCTCATCTGATAAGAATACTAACTGCTCTTGGGAAGGACCCAAAACAGTTGCAAGCACTCATATGCCAGTTCTCAAGGATTTGCAACTCCAGTTCCAGGAAATATGAGGTCCTCTTCAGGCCTCCATGTTATACACTTGTATTCAGGCAAAATGCTCACACGCATAAAAAATAAAAATAAATCAAAAAACAAAATCGTAGTCATGGCTCTTGTAGACACTCTATAGACAAAGACAAAGGTCTCTTTATACCAAACGGAATAACATTAAGGCTATATTGAAACACAGAGGGTGAGTACATACACACACCACACAACTTTCCCAGCAAACCACAAGCATTATGCCATTATATCTGTAGTTATCTATTTACTCACTTGCTCTAGGACCCAATCAATGGTATGATGACTCCTACATACTTTGTGGCATGCAGTGAAGATATTCTGGTCAACAACATATTACTATTGCCAGAAGCTAACAGTCTAGCATGGGTGTAGCATGTAGGTGTAGATGTAGCATCTGCACCCCTGAAGACACCATGTTGTGAGCCATCCCAGAAAATCTATTGCACTCAAAAGCAGTTGGTAAGAATCCCCCCCCCAACCCCTCACCAACACACACACATACCCTGAAGTCCCAGAGCTGCCACTTGGGAGCCCAGTGAACTCATGACCCAGAGGTCATGCAGACTCTAAGACAGCACAAATCCTAGCCAAGGCTATTATATCCAGCAAAACCCTCAATCAACATAGTTAGAGAAAACAAAATATTCCAGAACAAAACCAAATTCAGACAGTCTCTATCTACCAATTCAGCCCTACAGAGGATCCTAGAAGGAAAACTCCAACACAAGGTATCTATATCAAAGAAAATACAAGATATTAAGCATCTCACAATAAACCCAAAAGGAGAGAACCACAAACACATAAAGTCACCCATGGAAACAAACAAATCAGAAACAAACAGTCATCTCTCTTTAATATCTCTCAATATTAATGGACTCAACTCATATATAAAAGGACATAAACTAACAGACTGGATACGCAAACATGATCCAGTATATAGCTGCATATAAGAAACACACCTCAACAACAAAGACAGGCACTATCTCAAAGTAAAAGGATGGAGAAAGGTCTTCCAAGCAAATGGTAGCAGGAAACAAGCTGGAGTTGCCATCCTAATATCCAATAAAATAGACTTTCAACCAAAAGTTATCAAGCATGATGACGAATGACACTTCATATTCATCAAAGGGAAAATTTACCAAGAGAAAAATCTCAATTCTGAAGATCTATGCCCTAAATGCAAGGGAACCCACATTCATAAAAGAAACTTTACTCAAGCTCAAAGCACACATTAAACCCCACAGAATAGTAGTGGGAGACTTCTTTTTTTGTTTTTTTTTATTTTTTTAAGGACATACAAGTTTTCTTTATTTTTTTTTAAAGGAAATCCAATACTTGTAAGCAAAGAAATATTGAACATTTACTAAGTGAAATACTACATTATTATTTTTTAAATCTTATTAAATTATTATATGTAGCTTTTAAAACCAGTTTTTAAAATCTATTTGGAACATTAAACATGATAGAAGTAGGAAAAACTCTCTTATGAAGTCCTCTATGAAAGGAAATGGTGACAGGTTCCTGTTTAGACAAACTGTTTTAGCTCCAAGGAAGAATACACAGTGCAGCATAACTGTGGCTTCATAGAATGAATTGGGCAGTGTTCCTACTCTGTCTGTGAAATAGTTTTAATGAGTATTGATAGTAGATCTTCTATGAAGGTCTGGTAGAATTTTGCACTAAACCCATCTGGTCATGGGATTTTTATTGTTTGTTTGTTTGGGAGACTTTTAATGACTATTTCTATTTCTTTAGGGGATATGGGACTGTTTAGATGATTTAGCTGATCCTGATTTAACTCAGGTATTTGGTATCTGTCTAGAAAATTGTCCATTTCATCCAGATTTTCCAGTTTTGTTGAGTATAGGCTTTTGTAGTAGGATTTGATGATTTTTAAAATTACCTCAGTTTCTGTTGTAACATCTTCCTTTTCATTTCTGATTTTGTCAATTTGCATTCAGTCTCTGTGCCCTCTGGTAAGTCTGGCTGAGGGTTCATTTATCTTGTTGATTTTCTCAAAGAATCATATCCTGGTTTTGCTGATTCTTTGTATTGTTCTCTTTGTTTCTACTTGGTTGATTTCAGCCCTGGGTTTGATTATTTCCTGCCATATACTCCTCGTGGGTGTGTTTGCTTCTTTTTGTTCTAGAGCTTTCGGGTGTGCTATGAAGCTGCTAGTGTATGCTCAGTCTAGTTTCTTTTCGTAGGATCTCAGAGATTTGAGTTTTCCTCTTACCACTGCTTTTATTTTGTCCCATAAGTTTGGGTATGTTGTGACTTCCTTTTAATTAAATTCTAAAGTCTTTAATCTCTTTATATCTTCATTGACCAAGTAATCATTGAGTAGGTCATTTTTCAGCATCTACGTTTATGTGGAATTTCTCTTGTTTTTGTTGTTATTGAATATCAGCCTTAGTCTGAGGTGATCTGATAGGATGCAGGGCATTATATTTATCTTCTTGTATCTGCTGAGACCTGTTTTGTGACTGATTATATGGTCACTTTTGAGAAGGTACCACGAGGTGCTGAGAAGAAGGTATATTCTTTTGTTTTTGAATAAAATGTTTTATAAATATCTGTTAAATCCATTTTGTCCATAGCTTCTGTTAGTTTCAATGTGTCTCTTTAGTATTCATTTCCATGATCTGTCAATTACTGAGAGTGGGGTGTTGAAGTCTCCTACTATTATTGTGTGAGGTGCAATGTGTGCTTTGAATTTTAGTAAAGCTTCTTTTATGAATATAGGTGGCCTTGCATTTGGAGCATAGATGCTCATAGTTGAGAGTCCTTCTTGGTAGATTTTTCCTTTGATGAGTGTCCTTCCTTATCCTTCTTGATACGTTTTGGTTGAAAGTCGATTTTATTCGATGTTAGAATAGCTGGCTACTCCAGCTTGTTTTTTGAAACCATTTGCTTAGAAAATTGTTTTCCAGCCCTTCACTCTGAGGTAGTGTCTGTCTTTGTCACTGAGGTGCATTTCCTGTATGCAGTGAAATTCTGGGTCCTATTTACATATCCAGTCTGTTAGCTTATATCTTTGGGGGAGGGGGAATAATGGAGTGCATTGATGTTAAGAGATATTAAGGAATAGTGACTGTAGTTTTCTGTTATTTTTTATGGTATTTTTATGTTTGTGTGGCTTCATTTGGTTTTGTTGAAAGATTACTTTCTTGCTTTTTCTAGGGTATAGTTTCCCTCCTTATCTTGGAGTTTTCCATGTATTATCCTTTATAGGGATGGATTTGTGGAAAGATATTGTTTAAATTTGTTTTTGTCATGGAATACCTTGGTTTCTCCATCTATGGTAATTGAGCATTTTGCTGAATATAGTAGCCTGAGCTGGCATTTGTGTTCTCTTAGGGACTGTATAACATCTGCCTAGGATCTTCCACCTTTCATAGTCTCTGGTTAGAAGTCTGGTATAATTGTGATAGGTCTAACATTATATGTTACTTGACCTTTTTCCCTCATTGTTTTTGATATTCTTTCTTTGTTTTGTGCATTTGGTGTTTTGACTATTATATGACAGGAAGAAATTCTTTTCTGGTACAGTCTATTTGGAGTTCTGTAGGATTTATGTTTATGGGCATCTCTTTCATTAGGTTAGTGAAGTTTTCTTCTATAATTTTGTTGAAGATATTTAATGACCCTTTAAGTTGGGAATCTTCATTCTATTCCATACCTATTATCCTTGGGTTTTGTGTTCTCATTGTGTCCTGGATTTCCTGGGGGTTATGAGCTTTTTGCATTTTGCATTTTCTTTGACTGTTGTGTCAATATTTTCTATGGTATCTTCTGCACCTGAGATTCTCTTTTCTATCTCTTATATTCTGTTTATGATGCTTGCATCTCTGAATCATGATCTCTTTCCTAGTGTTTCCATCTTCAAGGTTCTCTCCCTTTGTGATTTATTTATTATTTCTATTTCCATTTCTAGATCCTATAAGGTTTTGTTCAATTAACTCACCTGTTTGGTTGTGTTTTCCTGTAATTCTTTAAGGGATGTTTGTGTTTCCTCATTAAGGGCTTCTACCTGTTTATCTGTGTTTTTCATGTATTTCTTTAAGGGAGTTATTTATTTCCTTCTTAAAGTCCTCTAACATCATCATGAGAGGTGATTTTAAATCAGAGTCTTACTTTTCTGGTGTGTTGTGGTATCCAAGGCTTGCTGTGGTGGAAAAACTGTGATCTGATGATGCCAAGTAGCCTTGGTTTCTGTTGTTTATGTTTTTGTGCTTGCCTCTTGCCATCTGGTTATCTCTGGTGTTAGTTGGTCTTTCTGTCTCTGACTGTGGCTTGTCCCTCCTATAGCCTGTATGTCAGTATTCCTGGAGACCAGTTCTCTCTGAGAGGAATCTGGTTATGGAGAGCTGTGGCACAGGGTCAACTCTGAGGTGCAGATAGAAACTGGAAGAATTCAGTCCCTGGCTGTTCCTGGCTTCCTGTGTCCTGATGGCTCTGGGGGGCGGGGGATTCCCTCTTGGGCCAGGAATTTGAGCAGAAGTGGTGGTCTTACCTGTGCTCACAGGTGTATAGACTCCTAAAAGACCAGATTTCTCTTTGGGTATGGAACACTGTGGCACAGGTTCAGCTCCAGGGGCAGATGGAAACTGGAAGGAAGCAATAGTGTGAGACTTCTACAACCCACTCTCACCAATGGACAGGTCATTGAATCAGAAACTAAACAGAGACACAGTGGAACTAGTAGAGGTTATGAACCAAATGGATTTAACAGATATCTACAGAACATTTCTCCCTAAAACAAAAGAATACACCTTCTTCTGAACACCTCATGGTACCTTCTCCAAAATCGACCATATAATTGGTCACAAAACAACCTTAAACAAATACAAGAAGATTGACATAATCTTATCCATTCTATCAGATCACCATGACTTAAAGCTTGTCTTCAATAACAGTAAAAACAACAGAAAACCCACATACAAGTAGAAACTGAACAACTTTCTACTCAGTGATAACTTGGTCAGGGAAGAAATAAAGAAAGAAATTAAAGACTTCCTGGAATTTAATGAAAATATTGACACATCATACCCAAGTTTATGGGGCACAATGAAAGAAGTGGTAAGAGGAAAATTCATAGCACTAAGGGCCTTGGTAAAGAAACTGGCCAGATTTTACACTAGCAACTAAACTGTACACCTGTGAGTTCTATAACAAAAGGAAGCAAACTCACCTATGAGGAGTATACTGCAGGAAATAGTCAAACTCAGGACCAAAATCAACCAAATAGAAACAAAGAGAACAATACAAAGAATAAACAAAACCCAAAGCTGATTCTTTGAGAGAATCAACAAGATAGATAAACCGCTATCCAAATTAACAAAATCAGAAATGAAAAGGGAGATATAACAACAGGAATGAAGAAAATTCAAAAGCCTATACTCAATAAAACTGGAAAATCTAACTGAAATGGAAAGTTTTCTAGAGAGATACCACACACCAAAATTAAATCAAAAGAAGGTAAACTATTTAAACAGGCCCATCTCCCTTTAAAAAAAAAAATAGAAGTCATTAAAAAACCTGCCAGCCAAAAAAAAGCCCAGGGCCAGGTGGATTCTACCCAATCTTCAAAGAAAACCTGTTACCAATATTCCTCAAACCATTCTATGAGATAGAAAGAGAGGGAACACTACCTAACTCATTCTATGAATCCATAATTACTCTGATTCCTCAACCACACTTGGACCCAAATAAAAATAAGGACTTCAGACCAATCTCACTTATGAATATCGATGCAAAAATACTCAATAAAATCCTTGCAAACTAAGACCAGGAACACATCAAAATCACCATTCACCATGATCAATTAGGCTTCTTCTCAGGGGTGCAAGGTTGGTTCAATATAAGAAAATCCATTAACGTAATCCACTACATAAGCAAACTCAAAGTAAAAATCACATGACCATCTCCTTAGAAGCAGAAACAGGATTTGACAATATACAACAACCCTTCATGTTAAAAGTATTGGAGATATCAGAAATTCAAGGCCCATACCTAAACAAAATAAAAGCAGTTTATTGCAAACTAAACGCCAATATCAAACTATCTGGAGACATACTTGAAGCAATCCTACTAAAGTCGGGGACAAGCAAGGATGCCCAGTCTCCCTACACCTATTCAAAACATAACCCAAAGTGCTAGCTAGAACTTTAAGACAACAAAAAGAGATTAAGGGGATACAAATTGGCAAAGAGAAAATAAAGGTATTACTATTTACAGATGATAGGATAGCATACATAAGTGACCCCAAAAACTCTACTAGAGAATTTCTCCAGCTGATAAACAACTTCTGAAAAGTGGCTGCATATAAAATTAACTCAAATAAATCAGGAGCCTGCCTTTATACAAGAAATTCGGGAAACAACTCCCTTCACAATAGCCACAAATAATATAAAATATCTTGGGGTAATTCTAACCAAACAAATAAAAGACCTGTATGACAATAACTTCAAGCCTCTCAAGAAAGAAATTGAAGATCTCTGAAAATGGGGAAATCTCCCATGCTCATGTATTGACAAAATTAACATAGTAAAAATGGCCATTCTACCAAAGGCAATCTACAGATTCAGTGCCATCTCCATCAGAATGCCAGCACAATTCTTCAAAGACGTGGAAAGAGCAATTCTCAAATTCATCTGGAAAAGCATAAAATCCCAGTATATCAAAAACAATTCTTAAAAATAAAAGAACAGCTGAGGGAATCACCATCCCTGACCTCAAGCTTTACTGCAGAGCAAAAGTGATTAAAATCTGCTATTGGTACAGAGACAGACAAGTTGATCAATGGGATCGAATTAAAGACCCAGAATATAACTACACAGTTATAGGCACTTGATCTTTGACAATGAAGTCAAACATATACAATGGGGGGGGGGGAAGAAAGAAAGAAAGAAAGAAAGAAAGAAAGAAAGAAAGAAAGAAAGAAAGAAAGAAAGCATCTTCAACAAATGGTGCTGATCTAACTGACTCTTGGTATATAGAAAAATGAAAATAGACTCTCATAAAGCTCAAGTCCAACTGGATCAAGGACCTCAACATAAAACCTGATACATTGAGTCTAGTAGAAGAAAAATTGGAAAAGAGCATTGAACTTATTGGCACAAGGTGAAATTTCCTAAAAAAAAAAAAAAAATCTCCAATGACTCACACTCTAAGATTAAGAATTGATAAATGGGACCTCATGAAACTGGAAAGCTTCTGTAAGGCAAAGGACATAGTCAATAAGAAAAATCAGACTGAGAAAAAAACTTCACTGACCCCATATCCCATAGAGGGCTAATATCCAAAATATATAAAGAACTCAAGAAGCTAAGCACTTAAAAAAACCAAACAACTGAATCAAAAAAAAAAATAGGTTATAGAATTAAAACAAGGATTCACAACAAAGGAATCTCAAATGGCTGAGAAGCACCTAAAGAAATATTCAAAGTCCTTAGTGATCAGGGAAATGCAAATCAAAATGACCCTGAGATTCCACCTTACACCACTCAGAATGGCTAAAATCAAAACCTCAGGAAACAACACATGTTGGCAAGAATGTGGAGAAAGAGGAACACTCCTCCACTGCTGGTGGGATTGCAAACTGGTACACCCACTCTGGAAATCAGTCTGAAGGTTCTTCAGAAAACTGGAAATATATCTACCTGAAGACCCAGCAGTACCATTCTTGGGAATATACACAAAAGATGCCCAACCAGGCCACAGGGGCACATGTTCCACTATATACATAGTGGCCTTGTTTGTGATAGCCAAAAGCTGGAAATGATTTGGATGTCCCACGACAGAAAAATAAATACAGAAAATGTGGTTCATTTACTCAATAGAATACTACTCAGCTATTAAGAATGAGTACATCCTGAGTTTTGCAGGCAAATTATGAAACTAGAAAATATCATCCTGAGTGAGATAACTCAGACCCAAAAGGACATGCATGCTATGTACTCACTAATAAGTGGATATTAGCCACACAAAAAAGTACAGAATACCCAAGATACAGTCCACAGAACTCAAAAAAGTCAACAAGTTGAATGGTCCAAGTGAGGACACCTTAGTCCCACTTGGGAGGGAGAAGAAAGCAATCATAAGGTGGGAGGGAGGGACGTGAGAAGTAAAGTGGGCAGGGGATGGGGAAGGGAAGAGGGGAATCTGATCTGGGTGAGAGAAAAGGACTGAAGCCCTGAGGGCCAGCAGAAAGAATGGAAACTGGCAACCTCAGGAAAAATAGGAGGTTGGGGGGGGGGGCGTCCTCCAGAAGCACCAAAGACCTGGGAGGTGACTTTCAGGACTCAAAGGGACCTTAGATGAAATGCCCTACAGTAGGGAGAGGAACATTTAGAGCCTACCTCCAGAAGCAAGACAGGGCATCAAGTGAGGAAGAGGGTTGCCATCCCACAGTCAAAACTCTAACCCATAGTTGTTCCTATCCAAAATAACTGTAGGAATGGAATAGAGAGGGGCCTGAGGAAAAGAAAGTCCAGTGATAGGCCCAAAGTGGGATCCAGCTCAAGAGGGGGCCCCAAGTCCTGACACTAATACTGAGGCTATGGCGAGCTCCCAAAAAGGGACCTATCATGACTGCCTTCCAAAAGACCCAACACACAGCTGAAAGAGTCAGATGCAGATATTTACACTCAACCAATGGACAGAAGCTGCTGATCTCTGTGGTTGAACTAGGGAAAAGCCGTAAGAAGCTAAGGAGCAGGGCAACCCTGGACCAGTAGTCTCAGTTAACCTGGATCCCCAAGATCTCTCTGGCCCACCAAACAGGCAGCATACACCAGATGACATGAGGCCCCCAACACATATACAGCACAGGACTGCCGGGTCTGAGTTTAGTCAGAGAAGGTGCACTTAACCCTCAAAAGACTGGAGGTCCCAGGGAATTTAGAGGTCTGGTGGGGTGGGTGGTGGGTGGTGGGGACATCCTCGTGGAGACAGGAGAGTAGGGAGGAGGTATGGGATTTGGATCAGTTGGAAGATAGGCCTGGAGGAGAATAAAATCTGGAGTATAAATTAATTAATTAATTAATTAAAAATAAATGATTACAAAAAGAAAAAAAAAAAACAAAACCAAAAAAAGAAAAAAGAAAAAGAAAAACAGAAAAGCAGAGATGTATTAACCTAGCCCAAACTAGATCCAAGTACAATAAGGGAGTTAATTTGGGAGAGGGAATAAAGCCATGGTACCATTATTGAAGGATGGCAACTTGTATATGATAAAGTGTCCTATAAAACCCAGTCCTTGGGACAGCTGGACCTCCTCTTTGTGGATCTTCAGAGTCCACTTATTAGCAAGGCTATAGGAATTGAAGCTAATCATAAGCTTGAGACAGAATAGAAATGCCCCACCTACCCCCACTTTCTGTTCATGCTCTTACAGGATTTGGTTATGCTGGGATCCAGGCAGAGTTGTTCTTGTCAGGTAGATGGAGGATCTTACTTGGAATTCCTCATCCTCATTTTTTCCCTGGGCATTTGAGGCCCTATGGTTGTTCATTGACCAAAGAGATAGGGCTCAAATGATGAAGAAGGTGGCACAGCATGTGTGTAGAATTGTTGAAAACTGAAGGATGATAAGAGACAAGGAAAGATCAGTCTCTAAGTACCTTGAAGTGCAGATCCCTACAAGATGTGCAGGGATAAAATTGGAACAGAGACTGAGGGAACAGTCAACCAATGACTGTGCCATCTTGAAACCCATCCCTTGTAAGAGAGCCAATCACAGTCTCTATTATTGATACTCTGATATGCTTGTAAACAAGAACCTAGCATAACTGTCTCCTGAGAGGCTTCATCCAGCAGTGGATGGAAACAGATGCAGAGACCCACAGCCAAACATCAGGTGGAGCCTGGAGAGTCTTGTGGAAGAGTGAAGGATCAAATTGACCAAGATAGTATGGTCAAGAATACCACAAGAAGACCTATATAGTCAACTAACCTGGGACCATGGAGGCTGACAGAGCCTGAGCCACCAACCAGGGAACATGCAGCATGCAGGAGCTGGCCCTAGGCCACCTACACATTTGTAGCAAATGTGCGACTTGGTCTTCATGTGGTTTCCCTAACAAGTGAAGGAGCTGTCTCAGTCTCTGCTCCCTGCCATTGGATCTGCTTCCTACAGATGAAGTTATAAGGCAGCATAACAACCAGACATAAGTATTGCTAGCTCATTTTTGTTCAGTTTATAGTAAGATTTGGGAGCAAAAAAGATGAATAGAAAATTTTCAAATGTGAAGTTTTGCCCAAAAAGGAAAAAGTTGTTCCTGCTGAAAATAAAGCTGCCAAAGTAATTAGCACCATTTAAAAGAAGCCAAATACTTTGTACCAGGACAACAGGAAAGAGTGTTGACAGCATCTCTTTCCCCTTTCCAAAGCTCAACAGGCTGGACTGAGTAGAGAGCTGCTCACAGAGTTCCTTTGGAGAATTCATTCCTCCAGAGTCCTAGGCCCATGTAAGCTCTTGTATCACTCAGAGGTTGCTTGTAGCTACGATCCACTACTACTCAAGCGGTTGGCAGTTCTTGACTTGGATTACATAGTTTTGTTTCTTCAATCGTGCTGATGTAAGAACAGTAGGGTTATAGAAGCTTGCACAAAGGTTTCAAAGAAATGCAGGAAGACCAAGCAATCTCTTTCAGGATCTGAGTCCCAGAAAATAGTTCCCTGAAGCTGTAAGAATGAAGCCCAATTTTCACTGGAGACCCAGGAGGTTTGAGATGCCAGAAACATGTAACATCTGTCAAGAAAATCTGCAGCACACAACACAACCAGTTCAATAGAGATGTCATTTGAGTGGAAGCCAGAAAGACCATAGCAATAGGGGATTCCCAAGCACTTGGAGACCCACAACCCATAGTCATGCCCCAAATACTTTCCCTTTCAAATTACAGCAAGGTAAGAACAATGATGTATAAAACAATAAATGGAAAGTAACATTCAACCTTTGGCTTACAGCAAACCAGAGAAGCAGTAGTCCTGAGCTTGCTGGGAAACTGCACTCTGTTTACCAAGGGCAGATGTTACCTTACCTTGTCTGGATATATTGCTCTGCTCATGAGCCACTAGTTTGCATATTGTGAGTTGTCATTTTCTTATATGTCAGCAGTTCCTATAAATATATTTGAGAAAAATAAGTTATATTTGAATAACAATAAAACTTATTCAATAGAAATAAATAATACAGAAGCTTTTGGATAATACAGAAAAATATAAAACTTTAAGGACATAACAAAGTAGAGTAATCATTAATTGTATTACAGTTCAGTAATGCTAAGTAAAATACTTGGCTATTGTGATACTTAATCTTATGGTGACTTAGCTCAACAATTGCACCTAATGATTGGCCAAATGAATAACTAGATATTGCTATAAAATTAATTTTTACATTAAATTAAACTTTAAGTCAGTAAACTTTCTCAGGCATGGAGATGCATGCTTATAATCCTAGCACGTGAGAGTTAGAGGTAGACAGACAAGTAGTTGAAGGTCATTCTTACCTATACAGTGAATTCCAGGAGAGCCCCAGTTACATGAGAAACTGTCTCAAAAATAAAAAATTAGCAGATTTTGAGTAAAATAGTTTGACCTTTCTGTCAGTACAGTTTTCAACATGATGACAAAGGATAAATATTTAAGAAAATATTATTTTGACTAATTTTGTAGAGATTTCAGTTCATAGTTTCTTTGTTCCACAGTCCTGGGAAAATGGCCAGTAGTATCATGGCAAAGGAGAATGCTAGAATAAAGATGATTACCTCATTGCAGTCAGAAAGTGAATAAAAGACAGAAGGGGCTGGAATCCATGCTCCAGTTGGAGCACTGGGCGTACTCCAATGACCTGACATACTGTGTCTTACTGTGTTGGGCTCCATTTTGGACCAGTTTGGGCCTTGAGGATAAACCTGAGCCTGGCTCAAGTTTCTGTGGCCTTGTGAGAGAGCCTAAGCCTGACTTGAGTTTTGTGACCTGTCTCAGTCACTTAGGGATGACTCAGCAAGACCTGTTTGGCCTTGCCTCTGCAGTAGAGCTTTGACATTGGCCCTGTCAATCACTCCATACCCTTCATCACCCTTCCCTGCCTCTTATGTCATCTTACCCCACCAAAAATCCCCTTCCCTATGTTCTGAATGTATATAAGTGAGAGAGTTGATGCCATAAAGTTGAATTCCTGCTTTGGTGTTGACTCCTCCCTCTAAACGGTGTCCTGCCTTTTACAGGCATTCTGGGGGTCGCGCAGCCGGAGCACAGCAGACCAGCCGGAACACAGCGTCCTCGGAGAGCCCACTGTCAACGCCCACCGTCGCCTGGACCGCCCACCGCTGCCCGGACCTGCCCACCATCGCGAGAACGCTGTGGCAACTTCTAAGGACTCAGGGGAATGCTGGGAACTCTTCCTTGTATTTAAGCCAGTCCTGACAATAAAGATTCGGGCTTTGATCAGACATTTGCCAAGGCCCCATATTTCCTTTCGCAGCCCTGTACCTTCTCAGGAGTTCCCGTCCTCCAGTTCGGATCCACAGTGGTTCTGCAGGCAGAACCACACATTTGGCGTCCAACGTGGACTGCACATTTGGCGTCCAACGTGGACTACACACTTTGGCAGACTCCCTGCCTGGGTGTGTTCTATTGAGCCATCAACATTCACCATTATGCTCAGTCCTGGAGAGACCCGGGTGGGACCGGGACCTCTCTTCTCTCTCCTGCACTTGCCAGCAAGGAGCTGGCATTACTCAATACTGCCTCACTTCCCAACACTCCTAGACTGGTGACAGAGCCTTCAAGTCACAGCTTCTGGGGTTATTTATGGTGAAAATGATAACGTTCTAGCTCCAGTTTCCAAGGATTCATGTCCATTTCACAGCGCACATCTCTCAGAGACTGAAGAAACTAAATAGTTGCAGTACTGCCAAACGTCCAGTGTAAAGTAGTCTCTGAGACTAAAGGTAAATAAATATAGGCTTAGATTTTTCAAAACCTACTTTAAAGGGTTATCAAACACTTCAATCCCCCTTCTAGCCCACCAGCCAAAAGTAGGGGAGAAAAGAAGGCATATAGGGCAAAGAGATGTGGACTTGTTTAGAAGTAGTTCTTTGAGATGAATTCAATTTCTGTTTATCCGGATACCAGCAGTCCAGTTCAGTAGTATCAGTGTATCTTTAGCCTCCCTTTTAGCTCACCACCTACCAGAGGTAGTGGGAAAGAAAGGATATGGGGGAGAGGTAGTGGACCTGTTTACAAAGGTTCTTTGGAGCAACTCCCCCTGTGTTGTCTGGTAATCTGCAGTTTAATTCACAGGTTAGGAGTGGCAACTCAGTACACTTGAAAACTCTTCATGGATGCACCTGCAGTCCTGTTCGGTGAGTTGAGATAGCAAACATGAATCAGCAGTGGTGGCACTATCTACCAGAGACAGCCAGGCCTCAGAGGGATCAGGGAGAAATGAAGTTCTTGGTTGTGCCTCTCTAGCTCTATAAGCAAGCCTAGCTCAGCCTCTATCACTGTCCATCGAGTCTTTTTTATACTCTCTCCAAACATCATGTGTCCTCCATGGGTCTTGCCTCAGCACACATCTTGCCTCACTATGTGTGTCTACCTTAACTGGCATTACTCTACCAATCAATCTGAGTTCCCAGAAGTGGTAAAAATGACGAAGCACCCCACCAGAAGTTTTTTTGGTGTACTTTTCTCTATGAGAAAATGTATACACACAGATGTATACTACACACACATGTAAATATGCATATACCTGCATAACTTCAATAAGAAATCTAAATAAATCTGAATTAAAATACATGGGGGCTGAATACAGACTTATATAGTGCATTAGGCTTATTTCCAAAGGTTAAAGATACTAATAGTTTCTAAATTAGTGTTTATCCTATGGACATTACTATTCCTTCAGTGATGAACAGAGATGTGGAAACGTAAGCAAAATAAACCCTTTGCTCCACAAATTACTTTGATCTTAGTGTTTCTTCACAGCAAACATAACCATAAGACAACCAGTAAAATAAAATCACCTATAGAGGATAAAGAACACTACTTTTACCAGCTTATCTAGGTGAACTTGCAACAAACTGGGAGTGAATGGGAGGGGAGTCACAGAGGTTGAGAAATTCTCAAAGCTAAAAGACACTGGGTAGTTGCAAATGATAAGAGTATAGCACAAGGAAGAGGCAAATTTATTCCACACCTGAGTTATGTATGTATTTAACATGCCTTGAGACTAAATAGGTACTTAAGGTAAGAGAGAAAGTCTAAGGAGAAAATATTATTTCAATTGCAAATATAATTATTAGTCTTAATTCAAAGCAGGGGATGGGTAGGAAACTGCAGCTGGAAATGATGGTGAGAGGAGAAGTTGATTGTAGGTCTTATGCACTTTCATTCCATGGGGTCAAAGCTGAGCCTAGGTGGGAAGCCAATGCTCAGGAGGAACAGAATTGGTGGGAAATGGCAAAAATCAGTGTGCTTCATACAAATTACATGACTCACAGGTGAGCACAGTCTTCAAAACCCCATTGACCTACTGAGAATTGAAGATGAGACATCTTTATTAAGTAGACATGCTTTGGAATGTTCATTAAAAAAAATTGTACATGCTCACTCTTCAACAGGAAGCCTAGTCGTTGATGTGCAGAGGGCCATTAGGTCCATCTATAGTTCCTGACCTCCCTGACTCAGTCACATACTTGTGTGTGAGACTTGAATATAATAACTCACTCTACCAACTGTGTGACCAGTAGTGAAAGTCTTTCTTAAAGCAGAGTTTTTGTCTCTGCTGTTTTCACTATGTTTAGGTATTAATTTTAACTACTGCAGCAAGTGTAAGATAACTGAGCCAGTAAATGGGTGTCTAGAATAGAGTCTGTCCATGTCAGCTGAATCTTTGGTGATATGAACTTACTTTAAAAATAAAATGAAATAATTTGCCTGAAATTATTTTTCAAATGCTAAATAATGAACAAATAGAAGATGGTAGCATTAATAATTATTCATTTTAATCTTGAAAGAATCATTAGGCCAAGTAAGAGGATAAAAGCAAGCAATCTTTTAACTATTCAGATTACTGAATATTGAACTGAACTTGTTTATCAACTGTATTTTGGGTAAATAATGGACCTTTATTCTGAATAAATGAGGACATGGAACTGATTAAATACCTTGCGTATTGATAGATAGATAGATAGATAGATAGATAGATAGATAGATAGATAGATGATAGATAGATATGCCTGTGTATATATTTGTGTATGTATATATGAATGATACATACATATATACACAATGGCTTAGAAAGTCTCCCAAAAGTTATTCACCACACATAGATAGATAGATAGATAGATAGATAGATAGATAGATAGATAGATAGATAGATTAGATAGTATGAATGCAGATAAAAGAGTCCACATAGAAAATATACAATATTAGCCATAGGAGTATAATATAGGCAAATGAATAGGGAATTTAAAATTACATTTGAGTTTTAAATGTGTCAATATAACTTAAATATTTTTAAAGCAAAGATAATACAAAGAAAAATAGCAATGACAGAAATTAGATCATACTTACCAGATAGCTAAGTCCCTATAGTCTCAAATGAAACACAAATGCTCTTAGATTACATTATATATAAACAAACAACTCTTGTATTTATACTATTCAGAGAATATTCTTTAAAATGCTATGGAAGAGGAGAGGCCCTTGGTCTTGCAAAGATTATATGCCCCAATACAGGGGAGTACCAGGGCCAGGAAGCTGGAGAGGGTGGGTTGGAGAGCAGGGTGGGGGGAGGGAATAAGGGACTTTTGGGACAGCATTTGAATTGTAAATGAAGAAAATATCTAATAAAATGTTTAAAATGCTATGGAAGAAAGCTATACACATATAAAACGAGTATAAATAGGGATACAGTATTATGAAGCTGAAATAATAAATGATGACTGCATAATTACTGCAGCAGACAGTAATGAGACAGAGAGGTCACACTGCATTGTTAAATATATAGTTCATAGTAAAGATTCACAATTTATAAAGTCTTGCTTAACAAACAACCAATCAGAATACTTAAAGTAAAAAGAAAATATGGCAAAACAAAAGTGTTCTAGCTTTTTTCAATAAAACATTATATTTAAAGATTATAAACATTTTAGTAAAATATGTAATGAGTAACAGTTATTTAAAATATTAATCTTAATTTTTAGCTTTATAAATACCATGTTTTGTAGTTTTTAGAAATTATCTTATTTCTAAGCTGCTAAATCAATCTCATTTTATTTGGAAAAATATATCCTTTGCCTTTGTTAAATAAGCTAGAAGTAGCAATAAAGTTTTATTTTTATAATTCTGTTAGAATTTTTACAATGGTCTTCTAAGTAACTCATGAGTCAAAGAAGAAATAAAAGCTACACATGGAAAAAGTTTGTAGACATTAAAAAAGCCAAACTGATTGTGGCATCAGGTGCCTGTGATTCCAACCGGCATTTGGGAGGTGAAGGCAAGTAGAATGTGAATGAGTACAAAGTCAACCTGAGCTAGGTTGTGAGGTTGTGTCAACAACAAAAAAATGGTAATAATCATCAAGATGACAATTAAGATGTCAATTCAAGAATGTCATACATTAAAACTTGCAAGAACCAAAACAGAGAATTCTCAGCTGAGGAATATTGAATGGCCAGGAAGAACCTAAAGCAATGTTCAACATCTTTAGTCATTGGGGAAATGCAAATCAAAATGACCTGAGATTCCATCTCACACCAGTCAAAATGGCTAAGATCAAAATTTCAGGTGATGTCGAGTACGTGGAAACACTCTTCCATTGCCGATGGGAATGCATGCTGGTACAACCACTCTGGAAATCAGTCTGGCAGTTCCTCAGAAAATTGGACATAGTATTACCTGAGGACCCAGCTATACCAAAAAGATGCTCCAACATATCGCAATGATACATGGTCCACTGTGTTCATAGCAGCCTTATTTATAATACCCAGAAACTAGAAAGAACCCAGATGTCTTTCAACAGAAGAACGGATACATAAAATGTGGTACATTTACACAGTGGAGTACTACTCAGCCATTAAAAACAATTACTTCATGAAATTCTCAGACAAATGGATAGAACTAGAAAATATCATCCTGAGTGAGGAGCCCAGTTATAAAAGAATACACATGGTATGCACTCACTGATAAGTGGATATAAATCCAAAAGGTAGGAATACCCAAGATACAATTCAGAGATCACATGAATCTCAAGAAGAAGGAAGACCAAAGTGTGGATGCTTCAGTGCCTCTTAGAAGGGGAAACAAAATATTCACAGGACGAAATATGGAGACAAAGTATGGAGTATGACTGGAGGAAAGGCCATCCAGAGACTGCACTACCTGGAGATCCATCCCATATACAGTCACCAAACCCAGACACTATTGTGGATGCCAAGAAGTGCTTGCTGACAGGAGCCTGATATGGTTGTTTCCTGAGCGACTTTGCCAGAGTCTGACAAATGCAAAGGCAGATGCTTGAAGCCAACCATTGGACTGAGCACAGTGTCCTCAGTGGAGGAGTTAGAGAAAGGACTGAAGGAGCTGAAGGGGTTTGCAACCCCATAGGAAGAACAACAATATCAACCAACCCAATTCCCCAGAGCTCCCAGGGACTAAACCACCAACCAAAGAGGGTCCCATGACTTCAGCCACATATGTAGCAAAGGATGGCCTTGTCCAGCATCAGTGGGAGGAGAGATCCTTGGTCCTTTGAAGGCTCAATACCCCAGTGGAGAGGAATTCCAGGGCAGGGAGGTGGGAGTGCGTGTGTAGGTGAGTACCCTCATAGAAGCAGCATGAGGAGGGGTGGGAGCAAAAAAAAACCACGAAAGTGGATAATAATTGAAAAGTTAATAAGTAAAATATCCAATTTTTAAAAAGAAGGGAAAAGGTAAAGAGGAGGACAAAAGGGCTGTGAGAGGAGAGACAGGAAGGAGGGGGACTGCAATTGGAATGTAAAGTGAATAAATAAATTAATTAATAAAAAAAGAAATCCATCTTAGTTTTAAAGACAGGTATCACTTCAAAGTGAAAGAGCAGACAAAAGTAGTCCAAGCAACTGGGCTAAGGAAAGAAGCAGACATGGACATGCTAATACCTGACATGATTAACTTGAAGCTAAAGCAAACCAGAAGAGATATGAAGTGTGCAGTATTCTAATCAAGTGACCAATAATCTAAGAAAATACTACAATTTAAAGATAGACACAGAAGGAGCATTCACAAGATCCAATTATAAAGCTTGTATCACTCTAATATCAAAACCAGATAAAGAAAAATAGAAAAGATCATGTCAACACTACATGAGAATATTCCTAATGAGCACACATTCAAAGATGGTTAATAAAATCCTTACAAACTGAATAGACACACATCAAAAAATTGTCGACCATGACCAATTTGAGTTTATCCCAAAGATGTAGGGATGGTTCAACATATGCTACTCAATAAATACGGCACATTACATAAGTGGGCTGAAAAATTAAAAAATCACAACTATGTTTACCAGAAAATATCTAGAAGTGATAAAAATCATCTTCAGTAGTGCGGTAGGATACAGAATCAACTTGAAAAGAAATCCATAGTTTTTCTAGATGCCAATAAAAGACAGAGAAGAAATGATAAACACACTTTCATTCATACTTTAAAAAATATCTAAGGATAAATCTAAAGTGGGAAGAACTTGACAATGAAAATTTTAAGTATGAAGAAAAATAAAGACATCTCATGTTCTTGAATTTGTACTCATGAATTTATTGCTATGGTAGAGCCATAGTAATAAAACAAAATAGTACTGGAACAAAAAAAGATATGTAGGCCAATGGAAAAAAAAAATTCAAAGACCCAAAAATGAATACATGTAACTACAGCCATTTAATATTCATCAGAACTATTAAATTTTGGGAAAAATAGCATACTTTCAACAAATGTTGGGGTGGAGGGACACTGGCGGCTTGAATGAGAAATAACCCCACAGTCTCAGACATTTGAACACTTAGTTGCCAGGTGGTGGTGCTGTTTGGGAAGGTTTAGGAAGTATGACCTTGCTAGAAGAGGTATGCCACTGTGGAAGGCTTTGAAGTTCAAAAGCCAGGATCCAGTCTTAATATGTACTCTGCTTTCCTGCTTGTGGTTTGTGGTTGAGATGGGGATTCTCAGGTCCCTGCTCTGCTGCTGTGTGGCTTGATCCCTAGCCTCCAGACCATGATGGATTGTTAATCCTCTTGAATCATAAGCCTAACAACATTCTTTCTTATAAAAGTTGCCTTTGTCTTGATGCTTTATCAAAAAGGCAAGGTGAAAGTGGTGGTGGGTGAGGTTTCACTGTGTCCCTTTTGTTGTTTACAAACTCTTTATGCCAATATTAAACATAGATGGACACACAAGTATAGATAGAATAATTGCTCTGATAAACAAAGACACAAATTTTTCAATAAAAGGACTCCGTCTAATGACCACATCAAAAGGATCAGGGACCACCATTAAGTTGGTTTTATTTCACAGATACAAGGTATAGGAGTCTTCGTTCTGATTTCTCATACTTGAACCGTCAGGTTCTGGAAGACATGACACTTAACTGCTATTTGAAAAGACTACTAAATGGATGCTTTACGAAGCTCACTTTAAGTAGATGTGTATTCAGGGAGTATGCTACCCCTGGAATTAACTACACTGCACAGTTTTTATACTTGTTAGGTCCAATATGTAAGGAAAGGAACAGATGAGTAATTCAAGAGCAGTCATGGTGTTAAAGAGATTGTCCCTTGCAATCTTTGGTGGAGAAACACAACCAACCACAGCAAAAATAAAACTCTCAATATCACTGTTCTCTGAGTCCAGAAACTGAAGTACAGGAAAAAGCCCATGAACCATTATATCAAGTTCAGCTTCTCAGAGAAGGAGAGAGCGGTCAGGTATGCAACACATGTAGAGAGAACAAAGAAACAGTACAGCAGCTCTCAACGCATATGAACAAAGTACAAGAATTAAATTCTCAATATCTGGGGTATTTTTTTTAAAATGGTACCCTTCTAAACCATTTCTTAGAAATGTCTGTTTTCCCCCTTAAAACAACATCTGTCCATCCAGTCCAGTCTGGCCTTGAACTCATAATCCTCCTGCCTCAGCCTTCTAAGTGCGGGGATTAGAGGTATTCATCTCCAAACTCAGAGATTTTGCCCAATCTTTTCCTTTCCTGGTCTACTAGCTCCCAAAGGGTTGCTTGGCTGAGATATAGGCCTTGGGTGAGATACATTATTATTTCAAGATGCTCTAAAGTTCTCGTTCAAGTATGGCAGGACTCCCAGGCAATGCCCCATCCCATCCTGACCTGCAGCTCTTGCCATGTAAAATAAAAAACAGCTCTAAGCCTCCAGTATTTGTCTTGTCGCACAGTATGTCTGTACATTGTTAAGCAGCTGCCACACTTTCCCCCAGAGATTGCTCCATTTCAGGGCTGGATGAGGTAATGGGGATATTTAATCCAAGTTAAGCTCGTGAACGTGCTTTGGGAATCTTTGGAATGAAAGGAACTGTGTATACCCCAAAAGTTTGTAACTAATTACATAGTGTATACCCAGAATTCAGGGGAAAAAAAAAACAAAAAAACAAAAAACAACTCTATTTTGGGCACCTCCCACCTGAGTTACAAAACGGTTCCTTTGCATGGACAAGATAAATCTAAAAATTGAAATGTATCAAAATGCCAACTCAAAATAGCAAGTACTGATACAAAACTTTTAGATTATAACCATGCCTATTAGATGGGACTTTTGCCTATTTCATAAGCATATTTGGGAGAAGAAAAGGGGTTTAAAAAGAAAACAAAACAAAAAAGACAAAAAGGAAATGACTAGGGAGAAGGAAACTGTCGAAATGTATTTGAGTCAGTTGATGAGTTATTTTGGAAGTGTCAGATGGTTTCTTGGGATAGTGGTTTAAGTGTCACAAGAGCCCATGTAGTAAAAGGCCTGTCACAGAACCATCTCTACAAAATAAATGCAACTTCATCCTCCCTCCAGGTTGTATCTTGGACGATAGCCAAGTATGACTCAATTAATTGAGGGAACTGAGGAGTTTGAAGACAGGAGAACTGAGGAAGTCGCCAGGGCCATAAAGCCGATCTTTTCATTTGTTGGCATTAGACACGTGGTAGGCAGATTGACCCAGCTGCTGATGCTTGGAAAATGTCCAGCTCCCAGGCAAGGTTTGGCACCCGAGCGAGATGCCAGAGATCAGGCCAAGAGGTGAGTTCAGATACTACTGTAGGACCATGAAAGGCAACCCGATTTCTGGTGGAACACAGACTTGAAACCCCCGTGACCCTGCAGGGACAATAGGCTTTTTGCTGTGCTCCCAGACACTAAGCTGCTGACTCGAGACCGCAGCCCACCATAGATTTGTGGCCATCAGCCACATAAGGGCAACACCCTAAGCTCCTCCATAGGTAGAGGACATGGTCACATAACCTCAAGACAGATCTCCTTTTAAATGAGTTACCTAAAGGCCTGGAGAGGCCTCAATAAACTCTCCTTCCCAGACACTCCTCCCTGCAAAAGGTATTTAACCTCAGGCACGCCCTGAGAAAGTGGGATATGGTTTAACTCATCCACTTTCCACCATGACAATAAATGCCTTAAAACCATGGACTGCCTCTTTTCATCGGGATTCCCCACGGGGAGCAATGGAACAGACCTGGCTCTCAACACTCCCAGGCACAGCCTCCACCAAGTCAAGCCACCTGCTGAACAAGCCCTAAGGACTCTCTCCTCCCCGAGGGACCCAGCCTGAGCTCTTCCTGCCTTTCCCCCTCAGCAACAGTTATATTTAGCCTGAGGGCCCCCACTCCATTCTCAGCTCTTCTGTGGCACCCAGCAGCACCTGGATGCCCAAGAGCTTGAGAATCAGATGGCTCTGGCCTCCCTGCAGGCCCCAGGACCCCCCAAGTCAGCTCTGCTGTCCCTGGGGACCTCAGACTGCATTCCCCCACCCTGGAGTGGTATCCCACGGCTTCCCATAGCCCAACACCTGCTTGTCACCAGTGTGGGGTAAGCTCAGTTAAGACTTCCTACATCTCACCTCCCTAAGTAGCCTGAGCTCTGTGATGATATAGACAAGGGACACTCATAACCCTACATACGACTAGAAACATGGCAATGACAATCATGGCTAACTGAGCAAGTAAGAACCAAGACGGGTCCTCCAGCAATGACCATAGTTACTAACATGGTACCCAAGTTCATTTTTTAAAATCTGTGCAAGGGAGGCTATCTGCAAGCCATAGGCTGGAGTATGAAACAGGAAAACTGGAGAAAGAAGCTGAGGTCAGGGAACCAAACCAGTAGCAATTCCAACATTTCCACATGAAATTTATTTGGAAAAGCATTCTGCACAGAGAGAAATATTTCAGGCAGAGGCAGGCGGATTTCTGAGTTCGAGGCCAGCCTGGTCTACAGAGTGAATTCCAGGACAGCCAGGGCTACACAGAGAAACCCTGTCTCAAAAAACCAAAGAGAGAGAGAGAGAGAGAGAGAGAGAGAGAGAGAGAGAGAGAGANAGAGAGAGAGAGAGAGAGAGAGAGAGAGAGAGAGAGAGAGAGAGAGAGAAATATTTCAAATTGTTCGCAAAGAAGTATGCATGAGGCCCATAAGATAATGTTTCCTACTTTTCAAAAATATAATAGGGGATGGAGAAATGTGTGTAAATTGTATTTACACAATGAAGTATCACTCAGCTGTTAGAAAAAAATGACACCGTGAAATTTTCAGGCAAATGAGTGGAAGTAGAAAAAAAAAAATCATCCTGAGCAAGGTAACACAGACCCCGAAAGACCAACTTGATAGGCCCTCATTTTTAAGTGGATATGAGTTGTAAAGAATAATCAGACTACAATCCACAGATCCCGAGAGCCTAAGTAACAAAGAGGGCTCTAGAGGGAACAAACAGATCTCTATGGGAAGGGGAAACAGAATAGCTTTTGCTTCCCCATGGACTGGGGGTGAGAATGAGAACAGAAGAGATGAGGTTGGGGAGGGAGGCGTCAAAGGAAGTGGAAGAGTACAGGTAAAGACATGTGAAGTAGGTGGGCCTGCAGAGGGTGTTGTGGAGACCTAGTGCAGTGGAAACTTCTTGGAAACTATGAGGGTGACCCTAGCAAGGACTTCTAATAATGGACAATTTGTGCCTGACCTGGCCATCTTCTTTAACCAGACAAAGCTTCTAGTGGTGGGACTTGGACACCAACCCAGGCACAACATTTTTAATCCTACAATCTGTCCTGCCTGCAAGATACACTGGGATAATAGTAGCTCAGAGCTGTGGGAGTGATCAACCAATGACTGGCCTAACTTGAGCTCTAACTCACAAGAGGAAGCTCATGCCTGACACTGCCGGTATGCCCAGGAACCAGAAGTTGGATGGCTCAGAGATCTAGGGTAGAACCAAACATGAATGGAAAAAGAAAAGTCAGAGAGGCTTCCTCTAGGAGTTAAAGGGAACAGACGCAGGGACTCACAGCCAAACAGTAGGCAGAGGTTGAAGAACCCCATAGAAGAGCAGAAGGAAGGATTGTAAGAGCCAGAGTGGTTGAGGACACCTGGAGACCACAGCCCACAGAATCAATTAATCAGGGCTCATAGGGGCTCACAGAGACTAAAGTGTTAATCACAGAGCCCGCGTGAGTCTGTTTTAGGTCCTCTGTGTGCATGCTATGGGGTTTAACTTGGGGGGGGGGCGGCAGGGCTGTGGGACTCCTAACAGTAAGGATGAGGGTGTCTCTGACTCTCTTGCCTGCTTTGGGGGCCTTTTTTCTCCTACTGGGTTGACTTATCCACCTTTGACATGAGGGGAGGTATTTGCTGGATATCCCTGTAGGGTGGGGGCCTGCTCTTTTCTAAAGGGAAATGAAGAAGCAGTGGGTCTGGGGGAGAGGGAAGGTGGGAGGGGCTGGCAAAAGGAGAGGGAAGGGAAGATGTGGTCAAAATGTATTATATTAAAGAAAAATAAAAAAAAGAAAAATATATAATAGGGGCTACAGAAATATGTAATAGTGGCTCAGTTTAAAGTTGTTCTCAACTGGTGGGTCACGACCCTTCTGGCAAACCTCTAGCTCCAAAAGCATTTATACTATGACTCATAATATTAGCAAAACTACAGTTATGAGTTAATGAAATAATTTTATGGTTAAAGGGTTGCAGCATTAGAAAAGTTGAGAACTTCTGGGCTCAGTAGTTACAGTACTTCCTGTTCTTCCAGAGGACCGGAGTTTGGTTCTCGGCATCCCTGTCAGGAGGCTCATAATTACATGTAATTCTATCCAGGGTATCTGGTGCCTCCTTCTGGCTTTTATGGGCAGTGCACACACGTGATGCTCATATATTCAGATGGAGATATCAACATAAACAAATAATTTTTTAAATGTAATAAGCACGGGAAAAAAAAGAAAACTAAATATCCTCTGTGTGTCTCTTTCTGTCTCTCTCTGTCTCTCTTTCTCTCTTTCTCTCTCTCTCTGTCTCTCTCTCTGTGTCTCTCTCTCTCTCTGTCTCTCTCTCTGTCTCTCTCTCTGTCTCTGTCTCTGTCTCTCTCTCTCACACACACACACACACACACACACACACACACAGGCTATCTTCATAAAGAAATATCCATTAGAGGCTGGAGAGATGGCTTCTGTTAAGAGTACACACTGCTCTCACAGAAGATCCAGGTTCAGTTCTTAGCACCCATATCAGGTGGCTCACAAATCTCTGCAACTCCAGTTTCGCAGGATCTGACCTTCTTGCCTCTGCAACAAGCATGTAGGCAAACACATAATATAATTTTTATAGAATTAAAGTGCAATATTAGGGTGGCCAAGCATGTAGCAAGATTGCTATAGTGTCATCTGAAACTCAGCATATTAGGCTAAACACTGAGGGTGCCTGTAAGGCCCATCCCAATAACGCTCAAATTGTTGCAGTTCACTCCTGATAGTGATGTTCTCATTTGGAGAACTGTCACAGCATGTCATAAGACCTCAGTGCTTTGTATTTAGTGAGTGAACAAAATGCCTAAAGTTGTAGTTGGGTAGGATAATGCATTGGAAGCCTTCATAGTGTATCTCATCCATATTATTCTTCTATCGCTTTCTAGGAATCAATGCCAAAAATATGATTTTGCTCTGTCGATATTTTTTTGTTTTCAGTCTAAGGGGGTTTGACTATTTAGAAAGAGCACTTGTCGTTTCTAGACAAGGAACCCCTAAGCAGTATTTTCTCCTTATAACAGGTTAGTTTGGTTTCTTGAACTGTCATTTTGACTAGGATTTAAAACACTCATTGTCAAGAAATTAGAAAATACCCATTTTATGGCAGTCCGAATACAAGCCACCCAATTCCAAGCAATGGCTACTAGAAATTAAAGCAATTTCTATGAGATCAGCAAATGTATTTTCCTAGGGTGGGACAAAAAAAAAAAGAATTCAAATCCAGACACAGTATATATCCTCTACTGTTGCATTTCAGAAACATAAAGTCTTCTATGTCATGACATGTCCTCAGAGATTGATCCCAATTGAGAAGCCAGCACTGGGAACATAACTAATACTCACTGCTGGCTTGGTGACGACACTCAGTAAAGCTAATCCTAAACAAAGAGACTTTGACCATATTGTGTCGATTTCAGGGATCTGAGAGGCAACTGAATTCATCATGACCTTAGGACACGTGTTTCCACTCAGTTTTTTCAGAGCCATAGATGGTAATCAACGTACAGCCAATCTTTATCTCAGACACAGCCACCTGGCTTCCTAGAGCAAACCTGCAGTGTCTTAGCAGATCTCTGGGCGGAAGAGCTTTGAGAAATGCAAAGAAATGGGATGCTTTGTAAAAATGCCAGTCATGGTAGGTGCTCAGAAAGAGAACTGATTTAGATCAGAAAGATTGCAAGATACATTCTGTAATCAAGGACCTTAGGCCAAATGGGATTTGTGTATCAGGATACCCTTAGAAGATAAATTTCAGACTCACCAGACTTTAATGTATAAAAACCACCTGTGTCGTGCTGGAGAGATGGCTCTGCAGTTAAGAGTGCTACTTGTCCTTTCAGAAGACCTGGGTTTTGTTCCTGGAACCCACATGGTAGCTCACAACCATCTATAATTCCACTAGCAGGGAATCCAATATGACCTCAGGCACTGCCTGGATGTAGTACTCATACATACACCCAGGCATACTCATAACATTAAATGCATTTTTCTTTTTAAAAACTAACCTGCAGCTTTGTTAAAATGCAGATTCTGATTCAGTGGTGGGTCCTGGGCAGGCATTTCTATGTCTCCTCAGTAATGTTGATGTGCCAAGTCCAAAGTCAGACTAAGGAGACCCTAAGCTGCCACAGCCCTGGTCCGGAGTGTCACTGCTTCAGCGACCACAAGACTTACTTGGCCTCCTCAGGTCACCTGGGGGATATTGACTCATCCACTGAAATCAAACTAAATTTACATCTTCCCTCTCCCTCTCTTTCTGATGACTCTAGAGAGGCTCACATGTTGATTTGGGATAGTTTGCTATTGTGATTAAGTGAAAGAGATTCAACAAGATTGCAATGGGGAATAGAAAGAATTCTCTTTCTGAGGAAATGCTTAATTCTTGCTCTTCCAGTTGGTTTGTGGGGGTGAGGGTTAAAAGTTTAGATCTAAAATGCTACTCACTATTCTTTTCCTAGTCTAACAGTTAGCTGTGTTTGCGCAGAAACTGGGCATGCATAGCCATCAAATCCAGTTCTCTGATCTCCCTGTGACTGTGTGTGATTCTGGGCTCTGGTTAAAGTGTTGCCTTGCTTAAGACCCTCTGAGCCTAGGCTTGAACTGCTCATGGCAGCCTTGGTGAAACAGCTGAGTAATCTACCAACTGATATGACCAGTGGGGGGGGAACCAACTCAGGTAGGAATGGGTCCCAAACTCCAGGGCTACAACAGTGACATACAGTTTTAGTCCATTTCTTAAAGTTTGGAACCACATCTGGGCATCAGGACCTTTCCCTCCTGCACTGACAAACCACACTCCATTGTCTCCTCTACTGTAAACTTTGCTAACAACCAAGAATTGATAAATATTTGTCTAGAAATTTTCTCCATGTTACCATAAAGAAGAAATGTATTCTAAAAAAAAAAAATGTTGGGGCTTATGAATGGGATCTAGGACTCATAAGAAGCAAGCTAAGAGAACAACCCAGTAGCTCATTTCTCCACTGTCAGCATGGCTAATGCTTAAACCAGATTATTTGCACTTTCCATGGTATATTTAATAACCATTTTTTTAAAAAAAGAGCTAAAGAACTTGCTAACCTTTGTAAAGAATATCATTTTCAGCTAACAGCATTCATAGTAAGAAGATTCTTCTGCCACCTGACTATTTCTTTGTGTCAAGAATTCGCAAAGGAAAAAGGAAAAGAAAGGTCACAGCTCAATTGCCATGAACCCACTTCCAGTGTCACACCTGCTCATGCACATCTTCTGCAGCATGTCCCCTGTGGGCTCAGAACAAAATGACAAGACCATTACTGAATATCTCAGACAAGCCCTGGGGGGCCGGGGCGGGATGCCAGCATGGCCCTGGTACTAATAGTTTCCAGGCATTCTTTTCCAATCAATAAAAGTAAAATGTGTTTTCAAAATTCTATTTGTTTATATTTAAAATCTAGACTTAAACACTCAGAAAAAATTACAGGTTCAAGTATTCAGTGGTTATCTGTATGTAAGTCTGAAAATATTAATGTCTAGTTATATTAACAGATTAAATTTTAAACACAACAGCAATAGCCCAAGTGTTCAATAACTATGAATGACTAATAGGTTTCATATATGAGACAGCAGAACTCTAGAACATTTTATCAGCACAGAACATTCAAAGGGACTGTAGCCAACATGGCCTTTTACCAGACTAATTGTGGGAACTAGCTCTAGAAATTGAGATCAGAATGAGGCAAAAGAGTATTAATATTTCTAGTTTTAGTTTTGATTGCTTTTTCTTTCCAGTATTATATACTTGTCTTAAATATTAAAATCATGAAAAGCTTGAAATATTGGATAGAGATATCACTTTTAATTAAACATGTTTAACAGCAACTTTTAACTGTGTAATTACTTTCTGTGGACCTAGGAACAAAACCTTTAAGTAGATATAAAAACGTGTTTGTACAAGCATTATTCCATAAACAAATCAAAACGCTTCTTTTTTTATTGGATATTTTCTTTGTTTACATTTCAAATGTTATCCCCTTTCTCGATTTCCCCCTTTCCCAGAAACACCCTACCCCCTACCCCCTACCCCCTACCCCCTACCCCTGCTTCAATGAGGGTGTTCATCCCCCCACCCACCCACCACTGCCTCTCCACCCTCAATTACTCTACACTAGGGCATCTATCTAGCCTTCATAGGAACAAGGACCTCTCCTCCCATTGGTGCCTGACAAGGTCATCCTCTGCGACATATGCAACTGGAACTATGTGTACTCGTTGGTTGGTGGCTTAGTACCTGAGAGCTACGGAGGTCTGGTTGATTGATATTGTTGTTCTTCCTAAGGGGATGCAAACCCCTTCACCTCCTTCAGTCCTTCCTCTAACTCCTCCATTGGCAATCCCATGGTCAGTCCAATGGTTGGTTGCCAGCATCCACCTCTGTATTTGTAAGGCTTTAGCAGGGCCTCTTAGGAGAAAGTAATATCGGGTCTCTTTCAGCAAGCACTTCTTGGCATCCACAATAATGTCTGGTTTTGGTAACTATATGGGATCCCTATGTGGGTTAGTCTCTGGATGGCCTTTCCTTCAGTCTCTGCACTACACTTTGTTTCTATATGTGCTCCCTTGAGTATTTTGTTCCCCTTTCTAAGAAGGACCAAAGCACCCACACTTTGGTCTTCGTTCTTCTTGGGTTTCATGTGGTCTATGAATTGTATCTTGGGTATTTGGATCTTTTGGACTAATATCAACTTATCAGTTACACACAGCATACAATGTGGGTACATTTGTGATTGAGTTACCACACTCAGGATGATATTTTCTAAATCCATCCATTTGCCTGCAAATTTCATGAAGTCATTTGTTTTAATAGCTGAGTAGTATTCCATTTTGTAAATGTACCACATTTTCTGTATCCATTTCTCTGTTGAAGGGCATCCTAGTTGTTTCCAGCTTCTAGCCATTATAAATATGGCTGCTATGAACATAGTAGTGCATGTGTCCTTTTTATATGTTGGTGAATCTTTTGGGTATATGCCTATGAGTGGTATAGCTGGGTCCTCAGGTAATACTTTATGCAATTTTCTGAGGAACCACCAGACTGATTTCCAAAGTGGTTGTACCAGCTTGCAATCCCACCAGCAATGGAGGAGTGTTCCTCTTTTTCCACATCCTCGCCAGACTCACCTGAGGTTTTGATCTTCGCCATTCTGATTGAAACCTCAGGGTTGTTTTGATTTGCATTTTCCTGATGACTAAAGATGTTTAAACATTTCTTCAGGTACTTCTCAGCCATTTGATATTCCTCAGTTGAAATTTCTTCCTTTAGCTCTGTACCCAATTTTTTAATAGGGTTATTTGATTCTCTGGAGTCTAACTTCTTCAGTTCTTTGTATGTATAGCATATTAGCCCTCTATTGGATGTAGGATTGGTAAAGATCTTTTTCCAATCTCTTAGTCACCTTTTTGTCCTGTTGACAGTGTCCTTTGCCTTACAGAAGATTTGCAATTTTATGAGGTCCAATTTGTCTATTCTTGATCTTAGAACTTAAGCCACTGGTATTCTGTTCAGGAAATTTTCCCATGCTTATGTATTCAAGGCTCTTCCCCACTTACTCCTCTATAAGTTTCAGTGTGTCTGGTTTTCTGTGAAAGTCCTTGATCCATTTGGACTTGAGCTTTGTACAGGGAGATAAGAATGGATGGATTTGCATTTTTCTACATGCTGACCTCAAGTTGAACCAGTACCATTTGTTAAACATGCTGTCTTTTTTTCCACTGGATGGTTTTTCCTCTCCTTTGTCAAATATCAAGTGACCATAGGTGTGTGGGTTCATTTCTGGGTCTTCAATTCTATTCCACTGATTTTCCTGCCTGTCTCTATACCAATACCATATAGGGGTTTTGGTTTGTTTGTTTGTTTGTTTGTTTGTTTGTTTTTATCACTATTGCTTTGAAATATACCTTGATGTCAGGAATGCTGTTTCCCCAAAAAATTCTTTTATTGTTGAGAATAGTTTTTGCTATCCTGGGTTTTTTGTTATTCCAAACTAATTTGTAAATTGCCCTTTCTATCCAGTGAAGAATTGAGTTGGAATTTTGATGGGGATTGCATTGAATCTGTAGATTGTTTTTGGCAAGATGGCCATTTTTACTACATTAATCCTGCCAACCTATAAGTATGGGAGATCTTTCCATCTTCTGAGATCTTCTTTGATTTCTTTCTTCAGAGACTTGAAGTTCTTGTCAAACCAATCTTAAACTTGCTTGGTTAGAGTCACATCAAGGTATGTAATACTATTTGTGACTATTGTGAAGGGTGTTGTTTCCTTAATTTCTTTCTCAGCCTGTTTATCCTTAGAGTAGAGGAAAGCAACTAATTTGTTTGAGTTAATTTTATATCCAGTCACTTTGATGAAGTTGTTTATCAGCTGTAGGCGTTCTCTGGTGGAATTTTTGTGGTCACTTATGTATACTATCATATCATCTAAAAATAGTGATATTTTAACTTCTTTCTTTTTTGTATCTGTTTGACTTCCTTTTGTTGTCTAATTGCTCTAGCTAGAACTTCAATTACTATATTGAATAGGTAGGGAGAGATTAAGCAGCCTTGTCTAGTCCCTAATTTTAGTGGAGTTGGTTCCAGTTTTTCTCCATTTAGTTTGATGTTGGCTACTGGTTTGTTGTATATTGCTTTTATATGTTTAGGTATGGGCCTACAATTCCTGATCTTTCCAAGACTTTCAACCTAAAGAGATGCTGAATTTTGTCAAATGCTTTTTTATCATCTAATGAAATAATCATGTGGGGTTTTTTTCTTTTGAGTTTGTTTATGTAGTGGATACATTGATGGATTTCAATGTATTGGAACATCCTTGCATCACTGGGATGAAGCCTACTTGATCATGATGGATGATTGCTTTGATGTGTTCTTGGATTCGGTTGGCAAGAATTTTATTGAGTATTTTTGCATCAATGTTCATAAGTGAAATTGATCTGAAGTTTGTTTTCTTTGTTGGCTCTTTGTGTGTTTTAGGTATAAGCTTAATTGTGGCTTCATAGAACAAATTGTGTAGTGTTCCTTCTGATTCTTTTTTGTGTAATAGTTTGAAGAATATTGGTATTATATCTTCTTTGTAGGTCTGATAGAATTCTCCACTAAATCCATCTAGTCCAAGGCTTTTTTTGGAAGGGAGACTAATAATGACTGCTTCTACTTCTTTAGGGGTTATGGGACTGTTTAGATGGTTTATCTGCTCCTGTTTTAACTTTGGCACTTGGTATCTGTCTAGAAAATTGTCCATTTCATCCAGATTTTCCAGTTTTGTTGAGTATAAGCTTTTGTAGTATGATCTGATGATTTTTTTAATTTCCACGGTTTCCATTGTTATGTCTCCCTTTTCATTTCTGATTTTATTAAGTTGGATACTGTCTCTGAGCTCTCTAGTTAGTCTGGATAAGTGTTTATCTTGTTGATTTTCTCAAAGAACCAGCTTCTGGTTTTGGTGATTCTTTATATAGTTCATTTTGTTTCTATTTGGTTGATTTCAGCCCTGAGTTTGATTATTTCCTGATGTCTACTCTTCTTGGGTGTATTTGCTTCTTTTTGTTCTAGAACGTTCAGGTGTGCTGTTATGCTGCTAGTGTAAGCTCTCTCAAGATTCTTTTTGGAGGCACTCAGAGCTATAAGTTTTCCTCTTGCCACTGCTTTCATTGTATCCTATAAGTTTGATATGATGTGTCTTCATTTTCATTAAGTTCTAAAAGGTCTTTAATTTCTTTCTTAAAAGAGTTATTTATTTATTTCATGTATTTGAGTACACTGTCGCTGTCTTCAGACACACCAGAAGAGGGCATCAGATCCTCATTACAGATGGTTGTGAGTCACCATGTGGTTGCTGGGGATTGAACTCAGGACCTCTGGAAGAACAGTCAGTGCTCTGAACCGCTGAGCCATCTCTCCAGCCCTAATTTCTTTCTTTATTTCTTCCTTGACCAAGTTATCATTGAGTAGAACATTGTTCAGCTTCCATGTGTATATGTGCTTTCTGTTGTTTTTCTTGGTATTTAAGACCAGCCTTAGACAGTGGTAATCTGAGAGGATGCATGGGATTATTTCAATCTTCTTGTATCTTGTATCTTCTTGTATCTGTTGAGGCCTGTTTCATAAACAATTGATCAATTTTGGAGAAGGTATCATGAGGTGGTGAAAAGAATATATATTCTTTTGATTTAGGATGAAATGTTCTATAAATATCTGTTCTAGGTCCATTTGGTTTGTAACTTCTGTTAGTTCACTGTGTCTCTGTTTAGTTTCTGTTTCCAGGATCTGACCATTGATGAGAGTGGGGTATTGAAGTCTCCCACTATTATTGTGTGAGGTACAATGTGTGCTTTGAGCTTTAGTAAAGTTTCTATTATGAATGTGATTGACCTTGTAGTTGGAGCATAGATGTTCAGAATTGAGAGTTCATCTTGGTAGATTTTTTCCTTTGACCAATATGAAGTGTCCTTCCTTATCTTTTTTGATACCTTTTGACTGAAAGTTGATTTTGTTCACTATTAGAATGTCTACTCTAGCTTAGGACCATTTGCTTGGAAAATTGTTTTCCAACCTTTTACTCTGAGATAGTGTCTGTCTTTGTCACTGACCTGTGTTTTCTATATACAGCAAAATGATGGGTCCTGTTTATATATCCAGTCTGTTAGTCTATGTCTTTTTACTGGGGAATAGAATCCATTGATGTTAAGAGATATTAAGGAAAAATAATTGCTACTTCCTATTATTTTTGTTATTAGAGCTGGAATTATGTTTGTGAGGCTATCTTCTTTTGAGTTTGTTGAAAGATTACTTCTTGCTCTTTCTAGAGTACAATTTCCCTTCTTGTGTTGGTATATTCTATCTATTATTCTTTGTAGGGCTGGATTTGTGGAAAGATATTGTGTAAATTTGGTTTTGTCATGGAATAGCTTGGTTTCTTCACCTATAGTAATTGAGAGCTTTATGGGGTACAGTAGCCTGGGTTGGCATTTGTGTCCTCTTACAGTCTGTATGACATATGCCCAGGATCTTCCAGCTTTCATAGTCTCTGGCGAGAAGTCTGGTGTAATTCTGATAGGTCTGCCTTTATGTTACTTGACCCTACTGCTTTTAATGTTCTTTCTTTGCTGTGTGCATTTGGTGTTTTGATTATTATCTGATAGGAGGAATTTCTTTTCTGGTCCAGTCTGTTTGGAGTTCTGTAGGCATTTTGTATGTTCATGGGAATCTCTTTCTTTAGGTTAGGGAAGGTTTTTGGTTTTGTTTTTGTTTTTTTGTTTTTTGTTTTTTGTTTTTTGTTTTAGTTTTGGGTTTTTTGGTGAAGATATTTACTGGCCCTTTAAGAAGGGGATATTTGCTCTCTTCTATACCTATTGTCCTTAGGTTTGGTCTTCTCATTGTGTCCTGGATTTCCTGGATGTTTTGGGCTAGGACCTTTTTGCTTTTTGCATTTTCTTTGATTGTTGTGTCAGTATTTTCTATGGTATCTTCTGCACCTGAGATTCTCTCTTCTATTCTGTTGGTGATGTTTGCATCTATGACTCCTGATCTCTTTCCTAGGTTTTCTATAACCAGAGTTGTCTCCCTTTGTGATTTCTTTATTGTTTCTTTTCCTATTTTTAGAATCTGTATGGTTTTGTTCATTTCCTTCACCTGCTTGATTGTGTTTTCCTGTAATTCTTTAAGTGATTTTTCTGTTTCCTCTATAAGGATTTCTACCTGTTCACCTGTGTTCTCCTGTATTTCTTTCAGGCAGTTATTTATGTCCTTCTTGAAGTCCTCTATCATAATCATGAGAAGTAATTTTAGATCCAAATCTTGCTTTTCCGGTGTGATGGTGTATCCAGGACTTGNTATATTGGGAGAATTGGGTTCTGATGATGCCAAGTAACCTTGGTTTCTGTTGCTTATGATTTTGTGCTTACCTCCTGCCATCTGTTCATCTCTAGTGGTACCTGCCCTCACTATATCTGACTGGAGCCTGTCCTTCCTGTGGTCCTGGTTGTGTCAGCACTCCTCAGAGTCCAGCTGTCTCTGGGATCCTGTCACTCTGGGATCCTGTGATCCTGAGATCCTGGGTCTATCAGAGCTCCTGGGAGTCAAGCTGCCTCTGGGACCCTGAGACCCTGGTGTGAGCAAGCTTCTGGGATCCTGAGTGTGTTAGAGCGCCTGGGAGTGGCACTTCCTCTGGGCATTGTGGGACTTGCTGCAAAGTTAGAGCCCAAGGTCTGGTCAGATCACCTGCTCCAATGAGAAGGAACCTGTGCCACTGGTTGGGCATGGTTGTTGGGTCCCTGGATCCCACTGGTCCCAGTTACTCCTGGTGTTTGGACAGATGTTGTGTCCTCCTCACCTCTGATTCTATGATTCTGGGTGTGTTAGAGTGCCTGGGAGTGGAGCTTCTTCTGGGTGTTGTGGGACTGGCTGTGGAGTTCATTCCCAGCTTCTGCTCAGGACACTGGCCCAGACTGGAAGGAACCCGTGCTACTCATCTGGTGGGGTTCCTGCATTCCTGGGTCCCTCTGGTCCCCCTCAAAATGCTTCTTAATTTCTTAGTTTTCCCTCATTTCTCTTCTATAGATAAATTAATGAAGTAACATGGGCTTTGGAACCACCCCTCTCCAAGCTAAGTTATATTTAGCTTACTTTAACAAATGTTCATTGACCTTGTTGCTCTGGATGGAGTTTGTATTGGGCAAGTAATGGAAAAGTGAATCTGACCCTTGGGGATTTTATAGTCTAGGGAAAAGATAGGTCTATAAAAAGATTATTCCAAGCCGAAAGTATTATTTAATGAATGTTCTGTGAATAATTTTGCAATACAAAGGGGTCTCCTAGTACACCATGTAATGCAGAAAATTGAGTTCAATAACTTAGGAAAACATAAATATTAGAACTGGAGAGGTCCTGGCTAGATCCAGAAGACGTAGATTCAGTTCCCAGCACTCACATGGCAGCTCACAACTATCTGTAACTCCAGTTACAAGAGATACAACTCCCTCTTCTGGCCTCCATGGGCATCAAAGCACACATGTACATAGATGTACATGCAGGCAAAACCCCAATACACCTAAAATAAAATAAGAGATTTTTTAAAAAAAAATAGTGATGAACCAACTTTTAGGGCTGCATCTCTGCAGTCTCAGCATATAGTAGGTATAGGCAGGAGAATCCATTTGCAGCTAGCCCAGAGTATCATAGTAAGACACTGTCAAGAAATTGAGAGAAGAGAGAGAGGGGAAAGAAAAGAAAAGGGCAGGAGGAGGGAAGAAACGGAGAGAGGTCGGAAGCAGGAAAGAGGAAAGAAACAGTTACAGGAGTCTGAGGAAGGGGACCTGCTTACAAAGCAGCATGAGCAGAGTACAGACAGGCTTCAGTCAGCAGAGAAGGGAACGGTCCTGCCAAGCCCCCTCTGGTTGAAAGGTTGCACTCTATAAGCTTTCAGAGAAAAAAAACTGCATGTTGTACATTGTTGAAAGCAACATAAACTGTAGCAGCTCCTGGGCCTGAGTCCTGACTGCGTGTATCCCAGCTGATTGACTGCACATGGAAATTGTCTTCCATGGGGTGCCTTCTCCTTAACACAATGCCTAATGTTACTAACATGATGGCGAGGACCTAATGAGATAGGGCAGCTGAAGCCTATGGGTTCTTATACATTTCTTCTTGCCACACTGCATCAGCTAATCTCAATGTCACTAACAGCTGCCTTAAATGATGCCCTCCATGTGCCCTCACTGATCCAATGGATCCCACAGTGCTATTTCCTCACACCTAGAGAATCTCTGAAATATGGGTTGCTTCCCCCAGTTTATGGAAGGGAAAGTTAAGATTTGCATGTGAGACCTCGTTCCCAAGAGCCACACTCTCTTATCTCAGTTATGTCTGCAAAACTATGAGGCTGCATAGTAATCTCTCTCCTCTATGCTTCCTTCTTCAAGGAAGCCACTGAGAGTCTTTGTGTTTCTGCTGAGGTGTTTTGAGGGATATTTTGAATAAAGAACTAACATCAGCAGTCTTGGTTGGTACCCCAGACTGTTTGGGTGGAACACAAAGTTTCTCTTCACAGGCTCCTTCCAGGATCCTACTTTATTCTTTGTCATTCAAAAAGGACAGTCTGATTTCAGTGGAGGCCACAGCTACAATACTCGATTAACCCTGGGCAGACTTCCGGCTTACTGTTTTCGATGCTGAGAGATCCTAGTGGCTATAAAGTATCTCAAGGAGATGCTGCAAACCAAAATGCTAGCCACTCACATTCTCACCAACAACTTAAATGATAATCATTCAAATGGTAACTATAAGGTAAGCAGGTTTGTCTTCAGTGTTAAGAATATCTTCAGACCTCCAGTGTCTGGTGTCAGGATAAATGTAACCAAGCACAGGAGCTAACAGTCTGAGCCCAGTCAATTTACAAAAGCTGCCACCTCATCCCAGCCTCTAGCCTGCAATGCCCTGCCCATTGCCTCTCAGAGGCTCTCTGCTTCTGGCCAATTGCTTGTTTAGAGAGAGAACAGGGGGAGCCTCAGACTAGGAAAGGCGTTTTTAATCAGTTAGCAGACTCCTTTGAACTTCGACACAAGTCCCCTCAAGGTGTGCTTCAGATTTACAGTGGAGGTGGCTGGGAGAAGCTGTCTGAGATAATCCAAACCAGAGTGGCCATGGACAGTCCTGCATGTGTGTGTCAGCCAGGCCCAGGGCCCTGCCAGGCTGACACAGCTGTGAGGCATAACAGGGCCTGCAGTCCTTAGCCTCTTTCAGTTTGTCTTAGAAATTGCTAGTGTGCAGAGTGGGGACAGAATGAATGGTCCAGCTCTGATGTCCTTCCTTCATTGTATCTCTTAATAATTCATTGCTGTACAAAATATCACTTAGAACCACTTTCCTTTATAGTGAACATTACACTAGTCTACACACACACACTGAAAACTTGCCAAAAAAAAAAAAGTATAGGTTGTGCATGCTCAATTCAAAATTCCAGAATCTAAAGTGCTCTGAAATCTAAAACTTCTTGAGTATGAGTATAGAGATGATGCTGCATGTTAAAAGGAAAGAAAAAAAGAAAGAGAGAGAAAGAGAGAGGGGGGAGGGAAGGAAGGAAGGAAGGAAGGAAGGAAGGAAGGAAGGAAGGAAGGAAGGAAGGAAGGGAAAAGAGAGAAAGAAAGAAAGAAAGAAAGAAAGAAAGAAAGAAAGAAAGAAAGAAAGAAAGAAAGAAAGAAAAGAGAGAAAGGAAGGAAGGAAAGAAAGAAAGAAAGAAAGAAAGAAAGAAAGAAAGAAAGAAGAAAAAAACTATACATTTGATAACATGCATTAAAATACAGGTACACAACCGATGTTAGATGAAATTATATTGAGACTAAGTATTTAAAGTAAATATAAAAGATAAATGAGCTTTGAAGTCCAATTTGGGTCCCATTCCCAAGACATGTACACACAAATATTTAACAAAAGAAAACAATTGCTGGGCACTATGGTATATTCCTTTAACTGCAGCACTAGGGAAGCAGGTGGCTCTCTGGGAGTTTAAGGCCAGCCTGGTCTCCTAGCAAGTGCAGGCTAGCAAGAGCCATAGCATGAGAACCTAACACAGAAGAAAGAGAGAAGAAAACAAGTTCTGAAATTCAAGACCCTCCAGTCTTGAGGTATGGTCGAGCTGTATCATTATCTGCTGCTTAGAACACAGTGGCTTCCAGAAGTCAAAGTGTTCTGCAGTGCTCAACAGGACAAGATGGGATATGATGCCATCCTAGGAAATAAGAACTGCAGATAGGAAACCCGAATTGGGAGGGAAAGTGTTACCTGCCTCTAAGTGAGACCTGGGCAATTAGCCCTTTTGTTGAACTGATCTTAATTTCCTCTAGGGCACAAATGTCCCCCTCGGGAAAACAGGACTCACAGCTCTGACCAATAAAGACCACCCCACTAATTAATTGAGTCATCTATATCCTGCAAGTACAAGATGAAACATTTAAATCAATCTGTTTCATATTACAAATAGCACGGGACAAAGTCATGCAGGCTGCAGTGTGAATGTATTCCCTGGTAAAAACACAGTATCTACTCACCAAGCTTCACCCACCAGCTCAGGCAGAGCATGGGGTCCTCTGAAAATCAAATGTAAATGGCAGAGAGCAGCAGAGAACATATCTCCCCAGAAAAACAACAGGGCCTTTGTCTAATTGCCCATTCATCACGGTTTTATCTCAGTCTGCCGAAAAAAAGGAAAAGGTGGCAACTGATTTAATCGTCTTCATCCACAACTTTAACCAGCATGTGGTTCTAATGAAGTGGAGACTTTCTGCTAACCGAATGTTGTATCACCTCCCCTAATTGAAAAGTAATAAAAACATCACAAACAGTGTCAATTAGCCAGTGAAGGGTTGCTTGCCTCTTTTTGAAGACACCAAGTGGTTCTGGAAAGTACTCTAAGCTGTACACAAGACAACAGACACACACACACACACACACACACACACACACACACACACACACCAATTTCCCATCGTTTCCTCCAGGAATGACAAGAAAGACAATCCCTGGTTAGTGTCTAGCCACTAAATATGTGTTGAAATCTCTAACTTGGGCTGGATCCAAACATTCAGACACAGAATGGGGGTGGGGTGCCGTCAAACTAACGGCAAAGGAGCGTGTTGGTTAATTATGATCTGAGAGTCAATAAAGTCATCTGATGGCAGATTTAAGGGCACTCATTAGAGAGTGGAATTCAGACGCAGAGAACTGCAGGCTGCCAGCCTCCGAAAGCTGCCCATTTCATTAGAGTCTTCAAAAAGGATGAAGGAACCACCGAGGCCATTGCCCCTATGAAGCTGCGAGCACAGCCGCTTGAGAAGGAGACTCTCGCCAAGCTGCCTAAACCGGAACTTTCCATTTCTCATAATTGAAATCACGGGAACAATCAGCTCTCTTTTTAAGAAACCAGCCAAGACTAAATGGCAGCAAGACTGCCGGAGGTGCAAAGTCACAGGCTTCAAGAGTGATTTCCATGACCACATAGTGTGACTGCTGATGGGGAACTTAGGAAGAGTTGGGCTGTGAAAGATGTCTGCAGGAGTGCCCTGCGGACCCATGCAGTTCATTTTCCTAGGGATGGAATTGGTTTTGTGGACTCTAGGATTCAAGTCTCTTTAAGCAGGCAAAGCTGTAAACAGAATACGTTTACCTCTGCTTTCTAGCTGCCCAAACAGCAGAGGAGCGGTCATCTGCTGCCTGCTTGTTCTCTTTGCTTAGGACAATATACCTCTGTCTCTTTAAAAGTTACACAGTAGTCTCTAAGTTATCAAGTGCCCATCTTGTAACACCTTGCCAGGCCTCTATAGGGGTAATAAAAAGAGGAAGTGAGTTAAAGTGCAGATTAAGATTATCACCTACACTTTCTGAGCTGTCCCCTAAAATTGTTCCCCAAACCCCTCTCACAAGCAAGGTAATCAGACTGAGTTTCAAACAACGTGGCCAATAGCCATCTATTCAGATGCTCAGACTCAAAACTAGAAACCTTGTAAAACTGAAGCATCTTCTGAAACAATCAGGGAAAGATGAGAAGAGAGGACCAAACAGTGAATAATGAGGAGTTTGCATGGCTGGAGTCACTGACCCTACTGCCTGTCAATCAAGCAGTCCCTGGAAGTCAACTTTTCTCTTAAACTCAGACATAAAGAACTGCAATTACATACTTCTCACAGGTCTTACTTCCACTCTTAAGTGGGAATCAAAATGAAATACAGAGGCCACAAAATAAAAATGGGTGAGTAAATAAAAAATAGCAAAGTATTGCTCAAAAAGAAAAAAAATCAATGTGAATGCCTAGACCACATTGAGAGAGAGAGAGACAGACAGACAGAGACAGAGAGAGACAGAGAGACAAACAGAGGAAGAGGAAGAAGAAAGAGAGGAATCAACTTACTAACACACCACTGTGAGTTGTCCTTTTTATCTGCTGTTAAGGCTCAGCGTTGTTAAGGATGGGAAGGATAGGGCAGCTCGCTCTAGAAGTCCAAACTGCTAATCTGTGAAATGTTTTAATCTAGTAAACATAAAACTGTTCATGGCCTTGGGCCTGATCATCCTTCCAAGAATGCATCCTTAGGAAATAAACAGAGGTGCATTTGAAACTGAGCACAAAAGCCATCCATCATCCCCACATATGTCCCTTCTCCTGTCCCAGTCCTCCTGGGATGGCTCCTTTATCCTCGCTGTACAGTAAGCAATACTCTAGATCTGCTAACCCCCCACCCCGGAAACAAGGCTTTTCAAACACACTGAAGGAATCCAGATGTTCTTCTGACCTCCAGATGGTCTAACCTTGTGTTCCCTCCACCCCCGCCTTGTTATTTTAAGTTAAGTTCTATTAGCAGATTTCTGCATGTGTTTCTGCCACTTCGCCTGTACATGGATCCTCTCCCACTTAGGGTGAGTCATGAGTTGGCCTTTTCTTTCAATTCATTCTCTTCTAACTGAAATTCTGGGAGATTTGGTGTGCACATTTCAGCCTTTCCAAGCATCAGCAGTGGTACAGGGTTTCTTCCCCCCCCCCTTTTATTTTTATATCTATCAGTCATTTTAATGGGGATCTGGAAGGAAAGGAATTGGACACTTGTGCTGACATCACACTCTTGCCCACACATCCTGTACTGTTTTTTTTTTTCTTTTCTAAAAGCAAAAGACAATCTGAAACAGAGAAAGAAAAGGCAGGAGGGAGGCAGGGAAGAAAGGGAGTAAGGGGGGAAGATCCATTTATAACTGTAGCTAACTCTGTGAAAGATTGTTTATTAATGTGACTTACTGTAAATGGTTTGCCTAGATGTTACTGGACAAAGATATGGAAGGAGAGGGCATAGGAGGCAGAAAGAAAAGTACCTGTAGAATTGCCTGCTTCTTGGAAGGGGGATAAATCAAGTGTAATAATGATGCATGGAGAGAGGTCTGTTTGCCTTTCAAGACTTAGAATCTAGTGCTAAAAATGGTGGCATCCCGAGAAGATATGAAATTAGTGATGTATATTGTAAAATAAAAGAAAAAAAAAAAAACAGTGTAACCATTGTCCTCCGTGTACTGCTGTCTACAAATAAAGTGGTGGCAACACTGTATTTGCAACCCTGATGGAAGGTCTGCCTTGCAGAACCTTTGAAACCTTTGGCTATACAAAACTGCTTTCTTCTGGAGAGTAAATCTGACATGCAGTTGCTATAGTTTGTAATGGCTTTGTCTCAGCACTCTCTGATCTCACTCAACAGTGCAGTTGTAGCAATTATATCATGATTCACCTTGGACTTGCAGATCTCTGTCCTTGTCCATCTTTACGGTGGCACACACCTGCGATCTGTAGACGATTTTCTATGTCACACCATACACACATAGAAAACCCAGAGTTCATTCTGGTGTTATTTTCACATCAGAGATAATGTTCACTTTATTGTCGTTCGTGTTGACAAAAATTCTCTTTACCATATTAATGAGATGTGTGAATGTGCATATACATGTAAGAAATATTTTCAAGCCAAGCCGATTGTAACTGGGAGGGAAATCCTTGTGAAGAAACCAAAAAAAAAAAAAAAAAAGAAAGAAAGAAAGAAAAAGAAGAAATGATCAAGGAAATTTGGGTGATGTTTAACAGCTGTTCCATGGATATATATCTATTATATTTTCAGGCCACAATTAAATGTGATTTTAATAATCATTTGGTATTTAAATAATATACTATGATTGTCAAATGGAATTTTAATTAAATGCACATTTTCTTCTAAAATATGAAGTGTTACCCCTGCAAAAAGACCTTTTCTTTACTAAGCACACTTTTTAAAATAATGCTCACTGGTTTAGTAAAGAGTGTCTTTACAGTCTTCTTTACCCTTTCACATTCATCCAGCATTTGATGAGTCTTGAGGGAATTAAAGGCAAGAATTTAAACTAAGTAAATGTTCTTATAATCTCTAATGAGGATAATGAAAACAGCGCTCAGAGGGATGTCTAAGATAAAACACGCTTCAAGTAAGAAGAGAGAGCAGTTTCTCCCCTGCCATCTCTTTGGGGGCGTTTCCTGTGCTCCATGTTTGGGAGGCAGTCACATTCCATCTCCTTTACCTTTGTTCGTGGTCTCTGTAGGAAACTTTATATCATATTACCCACTCCCCACCCCCAGCATTCAAAAGCTGAAGGAGCTCTTAGGTCTTAGTTAAAACCAAGCTTCAGAAAGGAACTGCTCAACTTAGTCTTCTTGCTTTTGTTCTGTGTTTCAGAACCCATCAAACTGGCTTAAAGGTCCTCTACTTTCCACTATTTTAAAGAATTGTTTTTATTAAAATATGACTGATGTGACCTGTCCACCTTTATCTTTACCTCTGCTCTCAAAACATACAAATTATGTGGATGCTAACTATAACAGACAAAGGTAGCACTCCACATACCAAAACCACAATAAATTCAACTGTGTTTTAAATTGAAAAAAGCAAACAAAAAAAAAAAAAACCTAAAATACAAGACTTATTTGCTCCTTATACAGCAACAACAATTCTAGCATTTGTTTGTTTGTTTGTTTGTTTGTTTTTCTTTTTGTCTTTGCTTCAGTTTCAGTTCTCATTAGAAACACATTAAAGACATTTTAGACAGGTTCAAGGTGCAGGACAGTTTGTCACAGAAGTATGAGACCAATTTGTTATTTTTAAAGGCAGGATTAATTTGAATGTTATCTCCTACCAGTTGTTGGTATTTAAGATGACTGGATTGAGAATAATTGGAAATGTTTGCATAATAAATGGAAATCATCGAGCCTCTAGTTATGAAAATTCCAACAGCTTTCTTTCCAATATAAAAGTTATGGGAAGGCTTTCCAATATATAAGCAATATAAGAAAGCTATGCCTCCTTACAAGAGGAAAAACATTTTCCAAGGGATGAGACATTATTGATTTTTATTCTACCTTCAAGTTTTAATCTGTCCTATGGAAAGAAAGAATGGACTGAAGGTGACAGTGCTGCCAGAGGAGATCTGCTGAAATATGTATTTGAAGTGCCCTCCAAAGGCCCTCGAGTTAGAGGCTTAGTCCCTCCTTAGAGTTGTTGGCAACTTTACATGAAGAAGCCAGGTAGGGACTCTCCCCTCCCTTCTATTCATTGCCTGGAGATGCTGTGAGCACCTTTGCTCCACAATGCATTTTCTGTCCCGATGTCTGTCTACCACAGACCCACAAGCAACATATCCAGGTGGCCATAGGCTAAAAGTTCCAAAGCCAGTATTCAAAATAAAACTTTTTTTTTTTTTACAAGGTTGCTGTCTGTGTTTTTCACAGTAGAGGCAAAGCAGCTAACAACTCCTCTGTGGGTAGTCAGGAAGAACAGCTCGTCGGAGCTCAACACAGTCACCCAACCTCTTCCTACAGCTGAGGGAATGATGAAAGAAAGGAGGGTAACAAGAAGCCTCATCTGAATGAAAAGATATTCCATGACTCACCAAAACACAGGCTGAACTGACAAGACATAGCTATCTGAAGCGTATAAGGGTTTACACTTCAGAGAACAAACGGGGATGCACAGAGGACATCTTAAATCCAAAAATGAATCAAGTACTATGGCTATGGAGACAAGATTGTAGAATCAAGGGCCACAGAACTCCAGTGTCAGCTGGATCCTGAGGGTCAGACTGGCACTAGGAGCTCCGGAGCTTAGAAGGGGATGTGGAGGGCAGAACCAGCAATGTAATATAGGGTGGAGTTGGCAGCACCAAAGATGGAAGCAGCCAGGGAAGAGGCTCCAATACTTGGGAAGAACACAGGACTATATTTTATCTGGAAAGAGATGCAAACAGACCACCTATTCTTTTATGTTCCTTTACTGCTTAAATGGGAAAAATACATCTAGAAAGCTACATAAATATTCAAAATGAAATTTAACATAATTTCCTCTTTAAAAACTGTTAGCAATAATTCATTGTACAAAGTAATGGATCTCACAGTGCTATTTTCAGTCAAGTACATCATGTAATTTGACCATAAGCACATATTACCGTCTCCTGTTCTTCCTGTACTCTTCCCTTCCCAATAGTCCTACTTTGGTTTTCACTAATATATGTATATAAACAAATTATATGATGTATACATTCATACACCGAACAAAAAAATGCCAGTAGACTCTGCAAACATTTCTAATTATTCTCAACACAGCCATCTAAAATACCAACAACTGGTAAGAGTTAACATCCAAGTTAAGCCAGTTTACCATCTTGGTTTCACTCTGTTATCTGATCTGTAGAAAAACTATCCTTGTGTCTTTATTATCTTCAGTTATTGGAAGCTCACAAAAAATTGAAGGATTCATTTTTAAGAATCCTATGAGATAGTTCTTAAATCTATCCGTTAAGAGTTGAATTATACCACACAGGTAGGGTCACTTGATCTTTGACAAAGAAGCTAAAACCATCCAGTTGAAAAAAACAGCATTTTCAACAAATGGTGCTGGTTCAACTGGTGGTCAACATGTAGAAGAATGCAAATCAATCCATTCTTATCTCCTTGTACAAAACTCAAGTCCAAGTGGATCAAAGACCTCCACATAAAAACCAGATACACTGAATCTAATAGAGGAAAAAGTGGGGGAAAGCCTAGAGCACATGGGCACAGGGGGAAATTTCCTGAACAGAGAACAAATGGCTTATGCTCTAAGATTAAAAATTGACAAATGGAACTTCATAAAATTGCAAAACTTCTGTAAGGCACAGGACACTGTCAATAGGACAAGACAGAAACCAACAGATTGGGAAAAGATCTTTACCAACCCTACATCCAATAGAGGGCTAATAACCAATATATACAAAGAACTCAAGAAGTTAGACTCTAGAGAACCAAATAACCCTATTAAAAATGTAGAATAGAGCTAAACAGAAAATTCTCAACTGAGGAAACTCAAAAGGCCATTGTAAAGAAATGTTAAACATCCTTAGTCATCAGGGAAATGCAAATCAAAATGACCTTGAGAGTCTACCTCACTCCAGTCAGAATGACTAAGATCAAAAATTCAGGTGACAGCAGAGCTGGTGAGGATGTGGAGAAAGAGGAACAGTCCTCCATTGTTGGTAAGATTGCAAGCTGGTACAACCATTTTGGAAATCAATTTGATGGTTCCTCAGAAAATTGGACATGGTATTTTCTGAGGACGCAAGTGTACCACTCCTGGGCACATTCCCAAAATATGCTCCAACATATAACAAGGACACATGTTCCAGTATGTTCATAGCAGCCTTATTTATAATAGCCAGAAGCTGGAAACAACCCAAATGTCCCTCAACAGAGGAATGCATACAGAAAATGTGGTACATTTACACAATGGATTACTACTTAGCTATTAAAAACAATGACTTCATGGAATTCACAGGCAGATGGATGGAACTAGAAAATATAATCCTGAGTGAGGTAACCAATCACAAATACACACACACACACACACACACACACACACACACACACACACACACACACGGTATGCACTCATTGATAAGTTGATATTAGCCCAAATGATAGAATTCACAGACCACATGAAGCTCAATAAGGAAGACCACAGTATGGGTATTTATTCCTTCTTAGAAAGAGGAATAAAATACTAACATGACCAAATACAGAAACAAAATATGGAGTAGAGACTGAAGCAAAGGTCATCCAGAGACTGCCCCACCTGGGGATCCATCCCATACACAATCACCAAACCCAGATGCTATTGTGGATGCCAACAAGTGCTTGCTGACAGGAGCCTGATATAGCTGTCTCCTGAGAGGTCCTGCCAGAGCCTGACAAACACAGAAGAGGAAGTTCACAGCCAACCATTGGACTGAGCATGGGGTCCCTGATGTAGTAGTCGGCAGAGGGACTGAAGGAGCTGGGCATTTGCAGCCTCAGGTGAGAAACAACAGTGTCAACCAGCCAGACCCTCTGGAGCTCCTGGGGACTGAACCACCAACCAGAGAATACACATAGAGGGACCCATGGCTCCAGCTGCATATGTGGCAGAGGATGGACTTGTTGAATATCAATGGGAGGAGTAGCCCTTGGGCCTGAGGGTGTTCAATGCCCCAGTGCAGGGGAATGCCATGACAGGAAGGAGGGAGTGGGGGGAAGCACCCTCATAGAGGCAGGGGGAGAGGGATAGGGTAGGGGGTTTCCAGAGGTGAGACCTGGAAAGGGGATAATATTTGAAATGTAGATAAAGAAAATGTCCAATAAAAGAAAAAGAGAGTTGAATTATATAATCCTATAGTGAAATTACTGTTCAGGGCTCTTACCTCCATTATATGTGCATAGTAGAAATGCCACAAATTATTCAACCACAGCACTCTTTGCCTCACTTACACTCACTGCCATCATTGATGCTGGCGTAGGATCTTACAGAGCCTCTAGTTCTTCCCCCTTAGCCTAATGCTCCTGTTTAGATTTCTACTCCTGTGCCTTCCTGCTGTTTATCCTCAAACTGTCTTCTGGGACCCAGGACCCTCCATCTCAGGGAGACCACTTTTATTTTCCTTGTCTGTCTATGTCCCTCTCGTTTATCCCCCCTCTTAAAGACAGACACTGAATGATTGAATGCTGTTGGGGGTGTGGAGGAGGCAAGTGATTTGCTTCATGCTGAGACAGTGCAGGGTCTAGGAGTTCTTGGTCCAAGAAAAGCAGGGTTGACTTTCATTAGGTTTCTATAGACAACCCAGGGTGCTTTGGTAAAGTTCTGGCAGGTGGTAGAGCCCAAGATTCACCTATAGGAGCAGTGGAATTGAAGGAGTAGAGAAGAGAAAGCTGGAAGTCATTATAGTATATTCAACAGTAGGATGACTATTCCCAGATATGTCTCACATAGTAGCAATTGTTCCAAGGCTGGTCTTGAGAATGATGAACTCAATATCTGATTTCAGATACATAGATAGCTATTGGAGTGGCTATCACCACACTGCAAGGTCCTTCCCACAAAGCAGAGGGTATGTGCATAGGAGGAGGAAGAGGAGGAAGAGGAGAAAGAAGAAAAGGAGGAGGAGGAGGAGGAGGAGGAGGAG
>NC_034605.1:19022830-19034242 GCF_900095145.1 Mus pahari
AGGAAGAGGAGGAGGAGGAGGAGGAGGAGGAGGAGGAGGAGGAGAAATTATTCAACTATCACTTGTTGGTTAGGTTTAAACAATTATGGGCATATCTACCTCTTGGCTTCAGGTAGGCATCAGTGATGAACTGAGACAATGTCATGTTTTATATCTGGATAGCATTTCCTTATCAAGAACACCACTATTGAGAAATAGTTGTCTAAAGAGCATCTCATATGAATTTATACTTCATATCTAGGGATTGTGCTCACTCACATGTTAAAGAAACATACCAACCATGTTATTTTTTGTTATGCTACCCTGCTTTGTGTTTAAAACCATGCAGGGAGCTAAAATTATTACTCACTTCTATTTTTTTTTTCTGTCAAAGCCAGTTGAGAATCTGATCCTCAGGAGTCACTTAAGCTTGAGAGATCCCTCTAATCTTTTGGGTTTTGTTTTGTTTTGTTTTGTTTTGTTTTGTTTTGTTTTGTTTTGTTTTGTTTTTGTTTTTGTTTTACAGTTATTCTACAGATGTTAAAGACCTGGCTTGACTTTGGATTTCTTAGAAGCATGGAGGAAATTTTCCCTATGTATTAAAACTCCTCTTTCTAGACTAGACTAGAGCTCCCTGGATGATGTTTGCATGCCCACACTCCAAGCAAGAGAAAAAACAATTCTTCGCTATTACAGAACATTTTGAGAGATGCCTCACAGTCCTCTGAAACCCAAAGGACAAGGGGAAATATTCTCCCTTTCAGTCCCTCTGACCACATTCATATCACACCAAGTATAATTAGGGAACACCTAGGAGGTCAATTAGACCACTCTGGTACTTTTAATTATTGTGTAATGTTTAGATCAAACCAGAGTAAAAATCAAACAATAAAATAAATGTTTCTTAGAGATACATGTTTGTGGGGGCTAGAGAGGTGGCTAAGTGGTTAAGAGCACTGGCTGCTCTTCTAGAAGACCTGGGCTCAATTCCCAGCACCCACAGGGCAGCTCTCAACTGTCAGTAATGACATGAAATAAATAAAAATAATAATAGGAAGAAGAAGGAGGAGGAGGAGGAGGAGGGGAGGGGGAGAGAGGCAGAGGGAGAGGGAGAAGAGGGAGAAGAAGAAGAAGAAGAAGAAGAAGAAGAAGAAGAAGAAGAAGAAGAAGAAGAAGAAGAATTTTTTTAAAGAATGTAAACATACAGTTTTGTTCCTTAAGATGATCCTTGTCAGTGTTACTGAATGTTAAAAATATTTAATTGATATAAGCTGAAGTTTGACATCGGTGTATTGAACTTTGACATTTGCATATCTTATATGATGTGCCCAGACTATTGTAACTTAAACTTTACAGTTTTCTTTTTTTTTTATTCTGGAAAAACATGCAGCCCATCTTATGAAACAGTAATTGTAACAAATTAGCAACCAAGAAATTTAGTTGCAATGATCTTTCCCAATTGCCACAGCTGATGTCATGACAGTTATTTGACTTGGGAGGTAATTCTGTGTAATGTCACCTTAAACCCAAACTGAATACATCATAAATAAATATTACCTGTGTAAACACTGATAAACTGTTGGACTCAGGCAGTTCTCAGGTAAGTCACACAGAAAACTCAAGCCAGTCTTATTAAAGTACATAAAGCTATCTACCTATGGCTTTTGATCTTTGAAAGCATATAAGTAGAAGACATAGTCAGGCAGACCTTTATATATAATAAGGTAAATAATAGTCACAACTTTTCTATTTTATTTTGGCTTGTTTTTATTCTTGTTTGCCTGGTATGGAATCAGTATGTAAAGAATCACATCGTTGCTTTGGTAGAGAAGGAAGATCTAGAAGGCCAGGCTAGCATAGCTCCCATAGCAATAGCCAAAATCAGAGTTTGAAGAGCCCTGTAAGTTAGACACAGGGAGCATGGCAGGAGAAGTTCATGCACTGCATTCTCCCCAGAGTCTCCAGAACCCAACCCTTATTAGTCCTAAATTCAAATGATGATTTCACAATAATTTTTTTACTTTGATGATCTTAAAAGATTAAAGATTCCAAACAAATGTGGGAAGAGAACTTCAAAAGTTCCCTTCACAACTCTTTTGGATCAAAGGAATTTTATTTTCCTGGCACTGAAGAACTCAAAGGTAAATAAAAAGACACTGTATTTTATAGGGTTCTCCATTAATGCCTGTTCTTTAACTGATGAAGAAGAAAATATATAACACTCCTGACTATTTAATTAACATGTATCTAAAGCCAGTGTTCTGCTGTGCTTGAGGAACCTTAGATGTGTCAATGGGTAGGGGTGGGGGGATCAAAATCATTGAAGAAGGGCATCTTCCCAAATTCACCTTTGATTATCAATGGCCTGCCCTCAGCCTTGTCTCCTAATCTCTTGGATGTACATGGTGGCTGAGCAAGCAGACTCATTGAAGTTACCTACAAGAGCAATCTGGAAGACAATGTTAGAAATTAAAATAATTGGTTTTAGGAGCATAGTGCTTTTCAGAAAGTAATGCTCTAAGGCACGATGATGACTATAGGTCAGAACAGGAAGAGACCAACAGAAGAGCAGAGAAAAGGGCTAACCACCCAAGCTGACTCTGCCACCTTTCAGGAATACAATCCCCATCTCCATCGGTCACTCAGAAAAAGCATAGCACGTTCAGAATAGTGCCTGTCATACAAAGTTCCCCTAGAAAAGGAAAGTGGTCTTTTTTTCAGTTATCTACTCTAGCTTGTGCTCCCCATCTTCCCTTCCACGAGCCCTCTGTTCCCCAACTGAAATTGCTTTGTACATTCTACCCTTTGTCTTTGTAGATGAAAGGTTCTGCTCCTTTTAACCTCTGCTCTGAATTTAACAAGCATGCTCATAAAAGCCTGCAATAATATCTTTTCCCTAGAAAAGCTTACCCAATCAGTACTACCCCTTGCCTTAAACAGTCAGCCTCTGAAGATGAAGGGCATCCTCAACTCAGTCCCACCGAGATAATCCCTTTTCGACGTGCATGCTTTCTGACTACAAAACCAGACACGGCCTCAACTCTATTTTTCTGTTAACCTTTTCCAGGAACGGTTGATATTTGTGGCTTGACAACTCTAGGTATTCTGTCATTCCAAGCCATATTCCTTTGCATAAATATAAACTGAGTCATCAGTGTAACCAGCAACATGCACATTTTTTTTTCAATTATATATTTTTGGAAATGTGACCATGGATGAAAGCTTTGTAGTCACATTGTACTCCAGGCTATAATGGGATATGGCTTCTTCCCATATTCACTTATATTACTAACATTACGCACCAGACCCGTGTAGTTAAGTCATTCTGGGAAATTTTTGAAGTAAAGGCTTCTAAATATGATAACATCTAGATAACATCCATTTTCTAGCTGGAAAACGGAAAGTGTGTCCCTATGTGCAACCTTGGTATTAGGTTATAACAAGTAATACCTGCTGAGAGCTGAACTGTGTCCCCACAAAACTCATATGCTAACCTCCTAACCTACATCAGAATGGGACAGTATTTGGAAATAGGCAGTTCTAAATGGTAATAAAATCAAAATGACTGTTGTGAAGGGTGTTGTTTCCCTAATTTCTTTCTTGGCCCATTTATTCTTTGAGTATAGGAAGGCTACTGATTTGTTAGAGTTAATTTTATATCCAGCCACTTTGCTGAAGTTGTTTATCAGCTGTAGTTCTCTGGTGGAATATTGGGGGTCACTTAGGTATAGTATCATATCATCTGAAAATAGTGATATTTTGACTTCTTCCTTTCCAATTTGTATCTCTTTGACCTCCGTTTGTTGTCTAATTGCTCTGGCTAGGACTTCGAGTACAATATTGAATAGATAGGGAGAGAATGAGCAGCCTTGTCTAGTCCCTGATTTTAGTAGGATTGCTTCAANTTTCTCTCCATTTAGTTTGATGTTGGCTATTGGCTTGCTGTATACTGCTTTTACCTCACTTAGGTAAGGGTCTTGAATTCCTGACAACTCCAATACTTTTAACATGAAGGGATGTAGTATTTTGTCAAATGCTTTTTCAGCATCTAATGAGATGATCATGTGCTTTTTTTAGTTTGAGTTTGTTTATATAGTGGATTACATTGATGGATTTCTATATATTGAATCATCCCTGCATTCCTGGGATGAAGCCTACTTGATTGTGGTGAATGATCATTTTAATGTGTTCTTGGATTCGGTTTTCAAGATTTTTACACAATGGAGTACTATGCAGCAATTAAAAACAATGACTTCATGAAATTCGCAGGCAAATAGATAGAACTAGAAAATATCCTGAGTGAGGTAACCCAGTCCCAAAAGAACATACATCTTGGAATACTCACGGTATAACTCACAGATCATAGGAATCTTAAGAAGAAGGAAGACTAAAGTGTAGATGCTTCGGTCCTATTTAGAACAGGGAACAAAATAATCGCAGGAAGTGGAGTGTAGAAGGGACTTGGGAGGAAGAGAGGAGGAGAAGGGGGAAAGGGGGGCAGAATCAGGTATGGGAGGAGAAGGGAGAAATGTACAGAAAATTGAACAGAAATTGAACAGGAAATTGAATAGAAGTGTGTAGTAACGGGGTATGGGGAACTGGGGGTAGCCACCAGAAAGTCCTAGATGCCAGGAAAGCTAGAGGCTCCCAGGACCCAACCTGGATGAGATTAGCTGAAAACCCAACAAAGGGGAGGGAGAACCTATGGAGACAATATCCAGAAGTTAGGCAAAACTCCCAGTTGAGGGATGGGGCCACCCCTCACCTCCAAAAATTTAACCCAGAATTTCTCCTGTATAAAAAAATATGGGGACAAAGAGTGGAGCAGAGACTATAGGAAAGGCCATCAAGAGACTGTCCCACCTAGGGATCCATTTCACATGCAGACACCAAACCCAGACACTATTGCTGATGCCAAGAAGTACTTGCTGACAGCAGTCTCTTGAGAGGCTCTGCCAGAGCCTAACCAATACAGATGGGGGTGCCAACCATTGGACTGAACACAGGGGACCCCAATGGAGAAGTTAGGGGAAGGACTGAAGGAGATGAAGGGGTTTGCAACCCCTTAGGAAGAACAACAATATCAACCAACCAGATCCCTCCCCACCCCCCACCTGGAGCTCCCAGGGACTAAACCACCAACCAAAGAGTACACATGGAGGGACCCATGGCTCCAGCTGCATATGAAGCAGAGGATGATGGCCTTATCTGGCACAAATGGGAGAGGAAGCCCTTGGACCTGTGAAGGCTTGATGCCACAGTGTTGGGAAATGATAGGGAGGTGGGGCAGGAGTGAGTGGTAGGGTGGGGGAGCTCCCTCATAGAAGTAGGGGGGCTTGGAATAAGGTGTTTTGGGAGGGGAAACCCAGAAAGGGAATAACATTTGAAATGTAAATAAATAAGATATCCAATAAAAAGGTTTTAAAAATGAAGTTACTGGAGCATGTCCAAAACTATTACAACTGAAACTTAGGAGAAGATAAGAACAATCTCTGAGCAAAGACCAAATGAAGGAACAGAAACATCTCTGAGCAAAGACCAAATGAAGGAACAGAATCATAAATCTATAAACCAAATGCCTCGGAAGCAACAAGCCCTCAGCACCTTGATCTCAGACTTCTAGCCTCTAGACTTATGGTGGGGGGTGGGGGGTATGTATTTATTTCTATTGCACAGGCACACAACTGTGGTATCGGCCATCAAAACCCTCATAAGGTAGTATAATGCAAGGGGAGTCTTCTTTAAGTTCACAGTCAGTCGAGAAGCAGACACAAGAGTAAGACGTAAGACATCCCCAAAGGAAAGCTCTGTTAGTTGTAGAACTCATTGGAAACCCTGGCTTGTTTTTGTGGCTCAGTGAGCTTGAAAATATCTCCTGAGCTGGACAAACATCACTAGTCATTTACATGCCTGGTCATATAACCTCAAGCCAAAGCCACAAAAGTCAGTCAGCTCCCTACATAGCAAAAAAAACACAAAAAACAAAAAAACCAGAGCTTATGTTTCTTGTAAACAGGATGATCTGAAAAAGAAAGAAAGAGGGGCTCGTTGTCTTCTAGAAAATCTACCAGTGAGGTAGGGCTGGATGGTGTCTAGAGAAGGAACAGCTGTTGCTGGAGAAGTGTCAAGCTCAGAACCAGAAAGGGAATAATATAAAGCTGACCTACGGGAGAGAATGAAGGAAAGTGAGCAATGCTGGGGAACACATGCCTACACGTGTCAGACTGCAGTGTTTCAGTGTGGAGTGGCAGGGCCAGCATCACTGCATCATGTGCTAATATCTGCCAAGAGTGTGAATCTACAGAGCCCTCATCATACAACCAAGAGGCCTGGGAGCTGCTGGATCTCCTCTCCATTGTCATGCCTATCAAAATACCACTTTGTACCACCTTAAAATCAATAAGGCCAGAAAAAATAATTTAAAATAAAATGGTAGTCTTCAAACTATGGGGGGGGGGAACTCACTCTGAAACTTCTCAGACTTATAAGAAATGAACTCTCAGTCTAGAGAGATGGCTTAGCAGACAAGAGCACTGGCTGCTCTTCCAGAGGACTCAGGTTCAATTCCCAGAACCCACATAGTGACTCACAAGCAACTATAACTTCAGTTGATAGAATCTAATGCCTTCTCCCAGCCTCTGTGGGCACCACACACACACGTGGGGCACAGACCTACCTGCAGGCAATATAATGCTACACATAGAATAATTTCAAAATTTTTAAATAAAATTGAAATCTACCATAAAATCTTCAGACTGGAGAGAGGCATCCATGTTTATTCACAAATGAACGGGAATCACAATCGTAAGGGTCCTCAGGAGAATGCTAGGAGTGGAAAACAAATTTCAGGAAACAAGAGTTTCGAACCTAAAATTAATGAGGCTAGCACACCATCAGGGTTTTTCTACATACCAGTTCTGAAAAGTGTTACTGAGGATGCGCTGTATGAAAATGAAGCAGAAATCTAACAAAAGGAAGACACGGAATGCAGAGTGGAACTACACTAAACGTGAACAGAAAAGAGGTCACTGTGTAGCCAGCGAAAGCCAGAAAATATGACAAATCCCAAAAGTCACTTCAAACAGAAAGTCATTAAGACAGTGTAATCAGAGAAAGATGTCAAAGGTCTGTTTCTTTATTTTACTTTTACTTTTTAATGGTGTTTATGCTTGTGTCTGCGTGAGAATATATGCATCTGCATTTTGGTAGCCATGGAAGCCTGGAGGCTTTCCATCCCCTGGAGCTAGAGTGACAGGCAGTTGTGAGCCACTAGACATGGGTGTTAGGAACTAAATTTGGGTTCTCTGTGAAAGCAGTAAGCGCTCAACTGCTGAGCTATCTTTCTACTCCCCAAAAGTTTAGTTTTAAGAAGTAAACTTTCACTGATAAGAGATGCTTTGTCTTTAGGATAAAAACCAATCTGAGTTTGTGCCTGCACTGCTCAGAGTAGTAGTAGAATGTATAAAATAGTTCTGGAAATTGGTGCTAGGCTAGATTAATCTGCAAATCTTATAGTATCCTGTTTGGACAGCACACCTGCAGATTTAACAGAGAATTCACAATGTTAAGGGTATGATGTGGCATAAAATATGCCACATCATAGAAGCACAGGGAAAAGCAAGGATTTGTTGAGCAGATAGATAGATAGATAGATAGATAGATAGATAGATAGATAGATGATGGATCATAAGTATATAGATAGGTAGATAGATAATAGAATAAGTATATAGATGATAAATAGGTAGATAGATGATAGAAAGATTGATAGATAATAGATAAACAATAGGTAGAAATAGCTAGAAGATAGATAGATAGATAGATAGATAGATAGATAGATAGATAGATAGATAGATAGATAGGATAGAGACAATACATAGTCACTTTGTAAGTTCTTTTCATTCTCAGTTTAATCCCCACAGTAATATTGCAGTGCTTCTGATTATCCTCATTTTACTTAGGAGAAAATTAAGTATCTTGCCCCAAGTCACAGAACTGTATACAGTAGAATCAGCTTCCTAAACAGGCCTACTTATGTTACTAAACATTAGTGGTTAGCTATTTTCTACTCTATCCACATGAGGGATATATAAATCTGATATAAGGAAGACTTCAATGTTGGTAGTAGAAATATTTAAGAATCACCTTAACCTTTTTTTCTGAAGACCAAAATCTCTATATAAGTCATATATGGCTTTTTACTCCAAAAATAGAACATGTCCTTGCTTTGTAAACACCAATGAAATGCCTTAAATAATTAATTTCACATATGAAATGAGTCAGTATAAAAATCGTGAAGCGTATGAACTTGAACATTCTTTCCATTGAGAAAATATCTCAAAATGGCTGTCAGTGTGGGAAAAGGATTTATAAGGAGGAGGGGATGTTGATAGATTAAGAGAAAGGAGCAATTAGAATGAATTTAATACATGTCTGTATATGTAATGTCAACAAATTTAATTAGTAAAGGTAATTATTGAAAAGGAAAAAAATTTTTGCTTTTTTTGAGATTATAATTACATTTCTCCTTTTTCTGTCTCCCTCCAAACCCTCCTATAGACCCTTCTCTCTCTTTCAAATTCATGGCCCCTTTTTCATTAATTTTTATTTTATGCATATATAATATACATATACACATATACATATATATTGCTAAATATAACATATTCAGTCTATATGATGTTATCCATATGTGTGTTTTCAGGGAAGACAATTTGTTATTGGATTCTTAACCTATGTGTACTTTTCTGAGGAAGATGGTTTCTGCCCCCAGCCCCCAGCATGCCTCAGTTTCCTGTAGTTCTTTGTGTAGTGTTGAGGTTTCCTGGGCTTCTCCTCGTCCACGTTGGCATGTTCGCTGGCCATGCCTATGCTCAGCTCATATTTATGCAGTCATGTTAGTGAGGCTTAATGGGTGTGACTTCTAACATTGCTAGGAGACACAATCTTACAAAAAAACTCGGTGATCTTCTGGGCCTTACAGTTTTTCTGCCTCCTCTTCCTCAGTATTCCCTGAGCCTTAGATGCAGTAGTGCTTTGTAGATGTATCCACTTGGGACTGGGCTCCACAACTCTCTATTTTGGTTGGTTGTGGTTTTCTGTAATGGTCTCCAGCTGTTGCAGAGAAAAGTTTCCTTAATGAGTAGTGAAGACTGCACTTATCTGTGGGTATAAAGACAAGTGTTTGGATTGTTGTTAGGGACTGTGCTGTTTAAAGGGCAAAAGCTTAGATCGTTGATAGTGATTATAATTGTTAAAAGACTCTTTTAATTGCAAAAAGAAAACTAATGCAACTTTAAAATCTAGAGATGAAATTAAGTAAGCATTTCTCCAAGGGCATGAAAACAACAAAACTCACAAGAAAAAGATCCGAACACCAGTGGTCTCTAAAGAGAGGCAACTGCAAATTATATCAAAATACAAGTACATATCCACTAGGATACTAACAAAACACAGAAAAAAAAAAAAATATGTGCCAGTAAACGTGTAGAAAAAAAGTGGGGGGGGGGCTCATATGTCATTGTTAGATAGATAAAATAACATACCTACCTTGGGATAAAATGATCAGTTATTGAAAAATGTGAGCACAGAGTTATCATATGTTCTGTATTCCATTTCCAGTTACAGCAAAACCAAATAAAGTATGGCTACTCAGAACCCTGCATATGAAGTTTATAATGGCATAATTTATATTCACCTGAAAGTGAGAAGAACCTAAAGTATCTGTTCACTGAGTAAATGAAGACAGTGTGCTGGACCACACAATGGAATGTTATTGGGAAATAAAAATCAATGAACTGTTAATAAATGTTTCAACATAGATGGGCCCTGAAGACATTATGCTACATGAAGGGAGCTAGACATAGGTAACAACTCAGTACATGATTGCACTTATATGAAAAAAAAATGTCCAAAATAAGCATCCACAGGAACAGAAAGAACTGGCCTTGATTCTGGCTAGGAGAGTAGGACATGGAAGGTAACTTATGAAAACAGGACATCTTTAGGATGAAATATCACTATAAAATGTGCCCAGTTCTATGAATGGTCTAAGAAACACAAACTTGTACATTTTGTGTATGGATTTTATAGGGTAGAAACTTGGTTTTTTTTTTTTGGAAAATTTCAATGCCCATCCATGATCTAAAAACTGTCAATAAATTAGAAATAAAGGGGAATTTTCTCAACTTGACAAAGAATTTCTCCATGTGTAACTAATTAACTTAATGATGAGAAACTAGACTCATCCCCACTGACGTTAGACTGACATTCAGCATAACACTAGAAATCTCAGCTGGAGCCATAAAACAGAAAGGAAGGTTGGAAAGTATACAGATTTGAAGCTGTGTGGCAGAGGTACACATCTTTAATTCCAGCACTATAGAGGCACATCCATAAGTTCGAGGCCAGCCTAGTCTACAGAGAAAATTCTAGTGCAGCCAGGGTTACACAAAGTAACCCTGTGGGGGATGAGGGAAGAGAAAAAGAAAAAGAAAAAGAAAAAGTGTTGGTTTGAAAGAATGTCTTTTCTCAAAGCTGACCTGATTATGAAGACAATCCAAGAGAATGAACAAACTCCTGGAACAGATTCCAGATTGCAAGTCTAAAGGAACCAAGCTCAATGCTACAATGGCAAGAATATCAACCTAAATATCAACCATGAACAAATAAATTTTTAGATGAAAAGCAGTTGTTACACTGGTACCTTTCCAAAGTAAAAGTGCTTATGTATAAATTTAGCAAAATATGTAAAATCTCTATACAAGAAAAACCTCTGGATTCTAATCAAAGAAATCAAAGAAGTACTAGATATATGGGGAAATGTTAAAGACTCAATAAAAAGCAGTAACTTCTTCCCACCGTAACATATGTAATCAATGCAAATCCCAATCAAAATCCCAAGGAACTCATTTTGTGGATATCAGCAAATTGATTCTAAAGAACCAGGAGAGGGGGTAAAGGGCCAGGATAATCAGCATAATACTGAGGAACAATGGAGTGGGCAGCATGCTTTGCTCAATTTTAAAAGCTACATATAAACTACAGGACTCAAGGCAGCAGAGACTAGTTGAAAAGGACACTAAACCAATAACAGAACAGAGAAGAGGCCCAAAAGTATATCCACCTAAATATAGTGAACTGATCTTCCACAAAGGATCACAGATCCACAAAGGATCACAGACAGTGTTCTCATCGTTGATGCTGGAAGAGCTGGACAGCAACATGCGTTTTGTTTGTTTGTTTGTTTTGTTTTGTTTTGTTTTTTTAACTTTTGAAATACTTTTATTTTCCACGTGAATTTCTTTTTTTTATTATTTATTATTTTCTTTATTTACATTTCAAATGCTATCCCGAAAGTTCCCTATACCCCCCCCCCCGCCCCTGCTCCCTTACCACCCACTCCCAATACTTGGGCCTGGCCTTCCCCTGTGCTGG
>NC_034605.1:19035592-19042650 GCF_900095145.1 Mus pahari
TCTTTGATCCACTTAGACTTGAGCTTTGTACAAGGAGATTAGAATGGATCAATTCTCATTCTTCTGCCTGCTAACAGCCAGTTGTGCCAGCACCATTTGTTGAAAATGCTGTCTTTTTAATACTGGATGGTTTTATCTCACTTGTCAAAAATCAAGTGACCATAGGTGTGTGAATTCATTTCTGGATCTTCAATTCTATTCCATTGATCTACATGTCTGTCGCTGTACCAGTACCATTCAGTTTTTATCACAATTGCTCTGTAGTACAGCTTAAGGTCAGGCATGGTGATTCCACCAGAGGTTCTTTTATTGTTGAGAAAGCAACATGCATTTTAAATCTGTTTTAAATAGTCAAGATATGGAATCAATACAAGTTGATAGAAATGGATAATGAAAATAGAATATGTACAGGTCTAGAATAATATTTGATTTTCAGAAATAAGAAAACTTTGTCATCTGTTACACATGAATGAACCTGAAAGACACTGTATAAAGTTAAATAAGCCAGGCACAGAAAGACAAATGTCTTACTATCATATGTGTATGGAGAATTTAAAAACAACTAACTCATAGAAGTAGAGAGTAGGTGATAGAAACCAGGGCTGGGGGTTGGGAATGGGTTAGAGGGAATTTCTAAAAGACCACATTTCTATCAGATGGGAGAGAGAAGTCTTAAAGCATCCACTGTACAATAACTGATGGTTATACTAACAAGAATATGCAATATACTTAGAATTGTTTAAAAGATAGATTTTAAAGGCTTTCACCACCAAAAACAAAAACAAAACCCCAAAAAACAAACAACAAACAAAAAAAAAACAGAATAAAACCCTGTATGTCTGTTATAAATCTGTAATTTATACTATGGACAACATCTCACAGTTACCCTGATTTAACTATCCTCACCTTGTCTAGTTGTATAATATAAACATTTACAATTTTTATTTGTTATTTTCAATAAAAAATTTAATCTGGGTGTAGGTCTTACACTTTTCCACAACAATTAACTGAAATGGATCACAGAAATAAATTTAGAACACAAAATAAAACTCCTGGATGCAACAGGCGAAAATTCTACATGATCAGTGATTAGGTGATATCTTTCTGGTTACAATATCAAAGGCATGATCTTGGGGGGGAAAAAAGTTAACAACCTGGATTCTATTAAAACTAAAATTTTCTTCTCTGGCAATGATTATCAAAAAAAAATTTTAAGTAAGCTAAAGATTAGCAGAAAAAAAAATATTGCAAGAGCCTGAAAACTCTGGCAGCATTGCAAAGACAAAGACTACCCAGTGCCCACAGCTCATGGTCTTTGCCCCAACAGAAGTAAACCTCCAATAAACATACAAAGAAAAACCTGTGTGGTTGGAAAATCAGCTGTTTTTTTTTTTTTTTTAAAGAAAGCATCACATTAGTAGTATCTTATGAAGGATGGATGGATGGGTGGATAGATGGATGGATGAGGATGATGATGATGATGATGATGATGATGATGATGATGTACAGTTGTTCACACAGTAAACATTTATGTAGCACAGCTTGTGAAAGCGTCTCACCACACAGCAGTTTCATGTGTGCAGGACAGAAAGATTTAACACCCAAAAGAGGAATGGCAAACCACAGAGCTCTGACGTGGAGCAGCGCTGAAAGCAATCTGAATCCTACCCACCTCTTCTCTACGTAAAGATAACATTTGCCTAAGTAAACAGTACATTCTTTGCATTTCAATAAATCTAATTTGTAGAAAGCAGAAGGGAAAAGGGAAATTAAACTAAATCTAACATAAAACAAAGCCTGAGATCACTAAGAAAGGGACTTCAAACGCAACTCTTACTTTTATTAAGGTTATGTTCGTTAAGGGGAATCTGGAAAGAATGGGGATCTCTGTTTTCCAACTGTAGTAATGAGTTTGAGGGTGTCACACTTAGAGAATGGGAAGGTGAGCACATGTTCCCATGGGCTCATGTGTCTGGTAGTTTTATTGCTTGAGTTGTGTTTTCTTACACAAAGCCTTGGTGTCTAAATCAAAGAGAACCCAGGAGGTCATAAACACAAATGTTCTTCCAAGTCTAAGCCAACTTCTTTGAATTGTCCCCACAACAGAAGCATCTATGCCTCCTTTTGCATAAAGGGCATGGAAGGTTACAAGAATATTTCCAAGGGCAGTGCCATGTCTAGCATTCTCCAGGGACAGACCTGACTGGAGCAGTGCAGAAATGAAGAAAAGACAGACATACAGTCAGATAAGCTGGGGTCGAGTGTCCTTGGCTCTCAGGTGGAGAAAAGGCAGCACCCAGAAAACTCAGTGTGTTCTACTGCCTACACTTGAACAGGGAGGTGGAGTTATTGCATGCAGAAAGGCAAGGAGGCAGGGTTTATGGTATAGAGCTAGATCAAGGAGACAGATTCAACGGATGTGAGCAGAAGTAAGGAAGCAGTCTTCAAAGGTAAACACTTGCAATGGGGGTGATAAGCTATGGTGGGCATCTTTTACACAAACTATTACTACTCACATTTCAACTACAGGAAGGCCTTGCTGATTCCCTGAGCCTCACCCTGGGGAAAAGCCTTTGCCTTCACACAAGTCTGAAGCTGTGGTATTAGACACTGTCAAAAGCACACCCAGGGGTGCAATCTTGCAGAGATCCCTCTACTCTCCACGGAGCAGTGCCTTTGTCTTTATCGCGACAGCTTAGAAATTAGTAGGTGATGGGGGACTGTTCATTATTTTCGTCTTGCCAATGCATAAGCTGCTTCTCAGGCTTCACCAAAGCAAACGTGTATAACATGGGCTGGTTGTTAGGGAAAACACATCCATCACCTTCTTCAGTACAGTTTCCAGCGCAGATCAGAAAAAGGTACTATCGCACTGTGTGCTTTACTTTTAGAAAAAGTAACTTTCAGAAACCAGACACTAGTTGATCCGGTGAGACATGAAGAGTTTCCATATTGCCTCGTCATCGAAATAAAATGCTAAAGGAAAACAAATGCTTGCACAGGAAAAGGAAGGATCTGATTTATTAACCCTAAACCTAACTCTACCCTCTAATCCTACCCCTCTAGCCCTAACCCTAACCCTAACCCTAACCCTAACCCTAAACCTAACCCTAACCCTAACCCTAACCCTAACCTTAGCTGCTTTGGATTTGTGGCTTGCCAACAAGTTAAACTTCTCTGTAGAATGGTAGACTAGAAACAGCCATCCTATGATCCAGGGTAGAAGAGTCAGAAGAAAAGATGAGTTTCAGAAAGTCCCAAAGGCTGTGGTAGGATAGCTAAAAAAAAAAACAAAAAAAAAACAAAACAAAACAAAAAAAAAAAACCAACTGTGTGGGGTGGAACAGGGAACAGAAGGAAGTCAAGCAGAACACAAATCTAGCTGAATGGCTGGAAGGCTCAGGGAGGGAAAGCAAGCTGTTCTCAAAATGCAAGCCAGGTAGCCATGATGAAAAGAAACAGCCCAGCAAACCTACCCTCAGAGAAGCATACATTTATTGTAAGCCATAAATCCAGTTGAAGGAGTTACTGACAGCCCTGATTCCTCCAGCATGTGGTTTACTGGTGGAGAAGGATTCCTGTGGTGCTTTCAATAAGAAACACCCCTATAGTCTCATATATTTGAATGCTTAGTCATCGTAGAGTGACCCTATTTGAGAAGGACTAGAAAGCATGACCTTGTTACAGTAGGTGTTGCCTTGTTGGAGGTATTGAGGATTCAAAAGTCCATGCCAAGCCAGTTCTCTCTCTTCCTGCTTCCTGTAGACCAGGATATAGAAATCTCAGCTACTGCTTCAGTACCTCAACTACTAGTGTATCTCCATGTTCCCTGCTATGATGACAATGGACCAAGCCTCTGAAACTGTAGACCCCAATTAAATTCTTTCTTTTATAAGAGTTGCCTTTATCATGGTATATCTTCACAGCAACCGTGGCTGCACCAGTTAGAACAGTGATAAAAACAATCCCATGTAGTCATCCATGTGACTTGGAGGTCAGTGGTCTGGCAACATCTTGAGAGGAAAGCTGGCTTTTTAAAAAAAAAAAAAAAAAAAAAAAAAAAAAAAAAAAAACATTATAGTTGTTATTCCCCTCCAAGTACACTGAATGAGAGTTCCTCATCCCATTCCTCCTCCCCCATCTCCAAGAGGATATCCCACACCTCCACAACCTCCACACACCTTGCCAGGTCTCCCCACATCCTGGGACCTCAAGTCTCTCAAGGGTTAGGTGCATCTTCTCTCACTAAGGCCAGAAAAGGCAGTCCTCTGCTATATATGTGTTGCTATATATGTGTCAGACCAGCTAGTGTATGCTGCCTGGTTGGTGGCTCAGTGTCTGAGCGATCTCAGGGATCCAGGTTAGTTGAGATTGCTGGTCTTCCTATTGGGTTTCCCTCCTCTTCAACTTCTTCCAGCCTTTCCCTAAATCCTGGCTTTTTAAATTGAGTTACCCTGTATCCCTGAGAATTGGGAACAATGACAGGCTGAATTGAACTTGTCCTAGCCTGGCATGGGGAGGGGAGGGGAGAAGTGGAGGGAGCAATTCTGGGAATCAGTTTTAAGAAAGCAAAAGGGCCACTAGCCTAAGAGTATGTGTGGAGAAGACTTGGCTCTGTCATTGAAGGGCTTAAAAGGTGGCTCCACACTTGGTGGTACTGGTAGTGTTATAGATAAACAAACTGTAAGCAAATGCTCTCAAGTGGAGAGGGGTTGTCAATGCCCTCCAGTAGAGCTGAGAGAATCTTAGGAGGTATGGAATTTCTCTGGGCAACCTAGATGAGTCAAAAGTATCCACGTTACCAACAAGAGGGCACAGGTCTAAGCCTAGAAGGGAGTCTTGCTCCAGAGAAAGCCAAGAGAACTAGTGCAGCCACAGTTCTGCCTCTGGAAGAAGGAGCAACACAGCATTGGCGTGCATTGCAGTGGACTGTGAGCCTGCTTGAAGTCATGTGTCACCTCAGAGGCAGTGACTGCAATCTCAAGACTCCAACAAGCAAAACTGACAGAAACACAAAGGGAGACACACAGTAAGATACCGTCAGATAAACACAGAATGAAGACAACCAAGGTCGGCCACCATATATATTCATACACTTAAACAGACCAGGGGAGTCCAGTCAAGTTTCACACGGATACCAGATACAGGATCTAAGGTCACATCTGACTGACGTCCCATCTTGTGTCCGAACCAGATGCCCTCCCGCAGACCAAATTTACCCCCCATTAGTACTCAGATCAGATGAATTTTGAGGTACCTCCAGAGTACATTGTAGTGATCAGTCTGAGATGATTTTCCCAGGGCCTTGGAATATCACAGGGTATCCACTCCCTAGGAGACCTCTCCAACTGATGCTCTCTTTCCCACTCCTGAGGTCCCAAAGCCCCTAAGTGTTAGGGTCCAGTCTCTGCAGATCGCACTGCAGCCTCTAAAATGTTGCTGGGTGCCCACCAGAAACAACCACTCAAACAGAGTTATAGCCATTTGAAAGCCTTTATTCTAGCCAGCTGGGACTACACTCAAGCATTTGGGACCAAAGTATGATGCTGAACATTTAGAGGAGGGGGGTTTTAAAAACAAAAAAAAACATATCCCGGTATCTCATTCAGCAGCTACAGGAGGAAGTTTTGTACAAGTGGGCAGTTTAGCAGAAGCAAAGTTAGCTGCAGCATCTCGACCTTGTAATCTTACAAGAGAGTTGAGGAATTTTCCATGAGACTTCCCATCAAGGAAATTAAGTTCTAGCTAAACCTAAAATGGCCTCAGCAACAATGCAAGATGAGGAAACCTCTGTACTGTCTTGTCCTGTCACAGTAGGAAAAATAGGAATTCTCTCTTTAGAGTTCTTAGTCTTGTTAGTAAAATAATTTAAAACGCAGACTCAAAAGGAAGCTCCAAGATTATTTTTATCAGAGCTTAAGACAAAAACAAGACGAGCAAAGTTTAAATCTCAGAAGCTGCCCAAGAGAGAAGAAGGGAGAGAGAGAGAGAAAGAGATGGAGGACATGTAAGAGAGAATGCCATGCCTTTTGCAATGGAGGTAAGCAAACACCTACTGGTAGAGGGAACGGTACTTTAGAGACCATCTGGGAAAGCAGGCTTTGGCCAACTATAAGAAAAAGGGGGAAGTTGGGCTTTCTGGATAGCTGAGAAAACTGGGCAGTCTCTGAAGTATTCATGGTGGAATTTTTGTCAGATCTGCATGAAAGAGAGGTTTCCTGGAAGGATAAATCTTAGTAAGGACCTAATTAATATCCTTTAGCATAGCTTCTGGTGAATCAACTTTTCTGGTGCTTGATTGGTCCAGCTGATTTAAGGAAAAGACAATAGTATGTATTGTTTTTGAGGAAGCTTAGAATGGCTCCACCCAGAGCCTGAGGTAGAATTTAGATTCTACCCTTGACCAGAAGGAAGTTAGCTTTCTCTTAATGGACCTCAACAAAGCACTAGTATTTCCCTCTTGTAAGACAGAAATTTAGATCTTAAAGTGGGGGAGAGCTGATGTTTCCTTTCTATTGTTACCAGGGAAACAGCAGGTGGAAGTCAAAATCCATCATGGAAGGTAGGGGTAGGGGTCCACCTTCAATGCCCTCCAAGTGTGTTGATCTCTGAAATAGTCCCACATCAGAGTGGAAACCCTAAACCACTTAGAAACCAGTCAAAGGACCAAAGCCCCCAAGTGCTTCTAAAATTTCTACTCTCAGGATAGAATAAATGGTGTTTCTAGTTCTGTCCAAAGACATCCATCAAGGCCCTTATCCCTAAATTACTTGCCCATTTCTACCTTCTATCTTCATCCTTCCTCCTTCTGAGGAGAATTTCAACTGTCATTAAAGAATTTGAGTAATGAAAGATCTAGCTTCTTCCAGATGTTATATATTTGGGGTACCTTCCAGTGGACATATCTAGGGGACCTCAAGTGTGCACCAGTGCTTTTATTTGTATAACAATCAAGTGTCGTGAAGAAAGAAAGCACTTGAACTACATAGAGATCTGAAAAAGAAGGAGTAGAAGCAAGAGGAGAGAGAGAGAGAGAGAGAGAGAGAGAGAGAGAGAGA
>NC_034605.1:19042655-19093916 GCF_900095145.1 Mus pahari
AGAGAGAGAGAGAGAGAGAGAGAGAGAGAGACAGAGACAGAGACAGAGACAGAGACAGAGACAGAGACAGAGACAGAGAGAGAGAGAGAGAAATACTGAGTAAATCAGAGAGCCCAGAGTGTTGGTTCCCACTCTCTAAACTTTCAGGGGTCAAAAGTCAACTATGGGGTAGATTTCAGCATCTTAAATGGCCTCAGACGCTGTGAATCCCAATAACAGTGGCAGTTATTGGGTTACCTGATAAATTGAAAATAACCCTAGAGTTTAAGAACTGGCTAAAGCAAAAGGGAACCCTACTAAAAGTTTTCCTACAGTATGAAAACAGGCTCTAAAAACTGTAAGAGGCTGTTAGTGGTTTATTTCTAGAAATGGAGACTTAACCACTATCTCACTCCCCATACATCTTAATTTGCACTTCATACCACCTTTAGAGGAAGAGAGATAAAGATTATTTTAACCAAATATGTTTCAGAAATGTTTAAGTATTACACAAACAGTGAACGACTATTGAGTTAGGAGAACCAACTTCTCGGAAAATAATTTCAAAAGCAGTTCAGAAAGTCAGAGAGTCGGACAGCTAAGGAGATGACTATAAGCTATCATGCTAGGACCTTATTTGGATCCTAACTTGTATCCTGGATAATATTTGGGAAAAAAAACCTGAAGTCTAAAGAAAGTCAGTACAGCCTTTGAAGGCAGGTTTTTCTTGAGGGTCATTTACTGAAGATGAAGGAAATGGCCTGAGGTTAATTAACACTTTCAGTTGCCTCATAGAATTAGAGATCTAAATTTAGTGGCACTGTCGCATTCTCCAAACTTTACTCTGAAGCACAAAAGAATGAACTGAAAAGATGGAGAGATACTCAGAGGTTTAGAGCACTTGTGCTCTTGTGGAGGAGCCAGGTATGGTTCCCAGCACCCACATGACAGCTTATAACCATCTATGACTCCAAATCCCAGGGAGACACATGCTACCTTCCTTTTTTTCTTTTACTTATGAGAATATGATATAATTACATCATACCTCCCTTTCTTTTCTCCTTCCAAACACTCAAATATAATCTTATGATTTTCATCCAAATTCATGGCCTCTTTTTTCATTAATTATGCACATACATGTGTGTGTATATATACATATATGTGAGTGTATATATATATATATATATATATATACCTATATATGTATATATATATATATATATATATATATATATATTCTAAATAAAACCTACTCAGTATAATGCTACTCCTATATATGTTTTTCAGAACTTACCATTTAGTATTAGATAAGGATTAGTGTGCTCTTCCTTAGAGAAGACTTTTTCCTCCCTCTCACACCAACACTTAGCTGCCTGAAGTTCTTTTTGTAAGGTTGAGGCCTTGTGGCTTTTCTCTGTTAACACCTGTCCACTGATGCTCTTCTTGTTCAGCTCACGTTTAGGCAGTCATGTTGGTGGGACTTGCTGGATGTAGCTTCTGACATTTCTAGGAGACCTAACCTTCGAGCAAACTCCCTGATCTTCTGGCTCTTACAATCCTTCTGCCTCCTAGTCATCAATGTGCCCTGAGCCTTAGGTGCAGACATGTTTTGTAGATGTATCCATTGAGACTTAGCTCCACAACTCTCTATTTTGAGAATTATGGTTATGATTTTTTTTCTATAATGGTCTCCATCTGTTGCAAAGAGAAGATTTTTTTTTCTTGTGACCTCCTTTGGTACCAGACATGCATATTGTGCACATACATACATCCAGGCAGGCAAGACACTCATACATATAAAATAAGTATATCCAACCTTAAATAAGAATGAACTGATATAATAAGGCTGGTGCTACAGACTCAGCCCAGCTTAGAATCATGATTAAGTTCAGATGATCCTGTTCCCTGATGTATCAGAATTCTCAAGCTCATGGTGGCTTCACACATCTGGCAGACACAAAAATAATCCTCTTTGAGAAAAAAAATAACCTCATATTCCTTTACAAGTCGTATTGAAAACACATTGTCCCCTATATTAAAAATGATTGCATACACTAGAAATATAAATATCATGAAGAAAGGCACTATAAAAATGTAGTTTTTGTTGTTGTTGCCAATTAATCTCTTCGTTAAATTGACCCAGCAGGGGCAACACATTCCTCGCTACCCACCCCAATGTTCTGGGTTCCCAAATGAAAGAAACACACATGCAGCCTTATATTTTAATATGCCTTAAACAGCTCAATGGCTGGGCCAGTACCAAACCTCCATGTGACTAACACTTCCTCTCCAATATTCTTGAGTTATTACTTCCTTCATTGTCGTCCTATACCAGGGTGGGTAGTACCAGGGGTGGGGTGATGGGGCCACTCTTCCCTGGCTCTTACATTTTGGCTATCTCTCTGTACTGCCTTCTCAGGAATGGCAGCTACTCCTTTCCCAGCATGGCAGCTATATATTCTTCCCTCTCTCTCTGGGCCCCTTGCCCAGGAATCCTAAAAGTCCTGCCTCTGTCTCCCTGGCAAGCCACTGGCTGTTGGCAGCTTTATTTACCAATCAAAACCAGCTGGGGGCGGGGTACCTCAGAGTCTTATGAGCAAAAGTGCAGATTCCCGTGTAATTTTGGAGATCAAATTAACATAAGTAGCATTAGACCAAATCCACAACAAAAATGTGATGATAGAGATTGTGTATATTGAAGCTTTGCAAAATATCCTCAATATAATATAATTATCTTCTCTATGAATGAAGAAATGAAAGTAAACTGATTAAATCCTCACAAGTCTGTGTGTTTAAAATGGTTATGTCCCAGGAAATCTGAATTTCCAGCAAAAGAAGAGAATTGGCCAGACAATAGTAAGAATATCATTGAAGAACCAGAAGCTATAAAAGCATGTAAGATCTACAAATAGAACCTATAGAAACAAACTAAGAATTCACTAACCTTCATAGTACATTAGTCACACTACAGATAAAATTAGTAAGAGAGCTCAAGAGATAATACCTAGAAAGAAGAAATATACAAAGGATAAGTTAATGGAGGTAAAAATGGACAGGTAAGAATTGGAGCATAAAATGCATGTAATTTGAATTTAAAAGAGGAAGTGAGAGAAAGTGGTTTGTTATTATTTAAAATGTTAGTCACTGAGAACAGATTAATGATATGAAGCCATCAGTTTAAGGAGAACCAGATGAACTATAACTGGGATAGAATTGTAAGCCCTCAAGGTAAAACAGGAAACTAAGGAAGTAAGAAAACTTGTCAGCCGGGCGTGGTGGCTCACGCTTTTAATCCCAGCACTCGGGAGGCAGAGGCAGGCAGATTTCTGAGTTCGAGGCCAGCCTGGTCTACAGAGTGAGTTCTAGGACACAGAGAAACCCTGTCTCGAAAAAATAAAAAATAAGAAAATTAAAAAAAAAAAAAAAAAACTTGTCAGGGAAACAGAAGTAGTTGCTGTATACAGAGTGATGTTTTGACTTCTGACTTCCAAACAGAAAGAGTAAGATCTAAACCCAATAGAAAAATATACCTGAAGAAACAAAAGAGAAAAATCTCCAAGACATTGGTAGTATACAATCAGCCATCAGTTCCCAGGCTTCTGGCGCATCTCCATGAAAGCACCAGTCCCACTAGAGCCCAGCTTTTCTGTAGGTATATCTGAGGTTTCTTCATTCCCTCCTAGGCCCAGTCAGGTCTACTCCAAAGCTGTGCAGTTAATACCAACAAACCAAAGCCGACATGGAAACAGACATTTCAAAAGCAACAGAAACAGCACCACTGGGATAATAAATTTAATAAATGGATAAATGTATATTCTGTTACTTCTCTCAATGAGTTAAAGAATAAGTGACAAACCCTTCTCTCGGAAGTTAATTCACTCAATGAACAATGATCATTAAAAATCTTTCTCTCAGGATAAGTTCAGATCTGAATTAAGAATTGCTAAATAAGTCTGAGACCTTGCTAGACACAGGAGTAGAGGAGAGGAGGAAAGAGCCACAGAGGCTGGCATCTCAGGAAGGCGTCACCTTGGAGGTAAGTGGTACCACTTTTCTGAAAGCAATAGTTGTATTTTATAGTCTCAGTGGTAATGGGAAATAAGAAATGTTTAGCAGTGAAAATTAAAGGCCTTCAGAAAGGGAAAAAAAAAAAGCACTCTCAAATTCAGAAAACATGCAAACTGTTTCCAGAAAGGGCACCATTTTAAAATTATACTCTATTATAAAAATCAAAAGAGTGTTCTTAAGATACATAATAAGTCACTTAAAGCAATCATTACCTGCCTACTCTTGTTTTTTCCCTTTTTTTCCATACAAGAAGGGGTAAAAAAGATTATTCCAGAGCTAGAGGGATGGCTGTGTGGTTGAGAGCACTTATACCAGAGTGTGGTTCCCAACATACACATCAGATACTAATGACTACCTATAACTCCAGCTCCAGGAGCTCCAGTATTTTCTTCTGACCTCTATCAGTACCTGAATGCTTGCGATACATATATATATATATACAAGCACATATATTTATACAGTAACAATAAATGACTAAATAATTAGAAATAATTCCCCAAACCAAACATTCAATTCAAGCATGTTGGATCATGTCTGCATTTCTAATGCTTAGGAAGCTCAGGCAGGAATATCAAAAGTTCCTAGCCAGTCTAGGCTACACAATAAGCTTTAGGCCAAAATGTGCTATAGGATGAGGCTCTGTGTCACCCCTCTCCAGGAAGCAATATTCCAAAATACACAGAGAATCTAGTAATAGCAGTAGTGGTGCTAGAATAGCACACCGTAGCCAGACAAGTTGGCACTATGAGAAAACACGAGGCATAGAGAAAACCAAATGGGAGCATAAAATAAATTAAGTATGTCATATTATAGGTCAAACACTAAACATTCAAAAAATAAAGTATACTAAATGTTTCAAGAGAGAAGACACAACTGACATATAAAGGCAGACCCATCAGAATAACTACCGATTTTAAAAATCAGTGAGAGAGGCATGCAAGAGTGTCTTTCAAGTTCTGAAAGATTATAATTGCCAGCCCAGACTGCTATATGACATGATATAAGCAGATAGAGAAACTTTCCAGGGGAACTGCAGGCTAGAACAATGTATGCCTCTATGCCTGCACTATGGATAATACTAGAATGAAAACTTCAAATGGGAGGAAATGCTAAACACATCTAAGAAGCTTCAGAAAAGGCGTTAAAGGTGCTAAGATATTTGTTAAGCATATGAAGACCAAGAAATACCACATCAAGAAAATGGCAGGAATTACTGCATACCTTTCATTGATAACTCTGAACATCTATCAACAGACTGAATTGCCTACTCAAAAGATGCGGACTAGCAGATTGGATAAGCTTTTCGCTGCCTTCAAGTAACACTCTTCACAACTAAAGGCAGGGTGAAACAATCGGCAAAGTTATTCTAATAAAATGAAGTCATTATTCTCCTATCTTCAGTCGACACAGTTCAAATAAAATAAGCTTACTTCATAAAGAAATATATATATTTAGAAATATATATATTTAGAATGGACAAAATATTGGTTATATCTTGGGTATATCTGTGATATATATATATATATATATATATATATATATATATATATATATATATATAATTGGGCATTTCTGTGTTCACTATATATATTGAACACAGATATATCCAATACTTTAAAACAAATACTACTAGAGTTAAAGTCACAAATTAACATAGCATAGTAATAGTATGTGTGACTTCAGCATCCTACTGTCATAGATCCTACATGCAAAAAATGAATTGCGAAATACTAGAGCTAACTGACACTATAAACCAAATGGACTTAGCAGACATTTAATGAAGATGTCAGTCAATCACTACTGAATATACATCCCTTAGAGTAGTTCATGGGCTGTTTTCGCAAACTGATCACATACTAGGCTATGACAGTCTAAATAAATGTAGGAAAATTTTAATAATTTCCTGTATTCTATCTGATCACAGTAGGATTAAAGGTAGAGCTCAATAACAAGAAAAAACCCAAACCTATGGCGACTAAACAACACTATTGAATAATAACTGAAATCTGAGAAACCTGAAAGCTCCTGTAATCAAAGGAAAATGAAAATATATCTATTGAAGCCTATGACATAGGAAGGCAGTGCTGTGGTTGCCTCCTCTTACCCACAATGCACTTGGAAGACAACCTCCCAGCTAGAACATGAGTCACCTCAGCGGTTACAACCTAAAGAAACTCAAGAGTGTAGAGAAACTGCCTAGGGCACAGAAGATAAAGTGAAGTGTTGAAGTTTGGTCATGTTGTCTATTGTAATTCTAAGTGTGGCCCGCAAGACCCGGAGTCTGCTTGCAGACCCGAGAATGACTCTGCCCCAAGTTATTTCTGATTGGTAAATAATGATGCCAACAGCCAATAGCTGTTGAGGCATAGGTGGGGTTTAGGGTTCCTGATTTTGGGGGTCAGAGGAGAACCACCAGGGAGGGGAAAGGATAAGCCACCTTGGGTTAAGTGAGTCATAAAAATATGGTCCTGTCTTTTGTTTCGTAATTCTGGTATAAGACGAAATCTCAGAGTAGTTTTAATTCTTATTGCTCTGATGACCAAGGATAAACATTTTTTTTTAAAACATTCTTTCGGATTTTAATTTTCTCTGAGAACTCTAAAGTGTAGCCCATTGTTTAATTGAGATTTTGTCTTCCTGACATTCAGATTTTTTAGTACCTTGTATATTGTACATAATAACCCTCTGCCAGACTTGTAACTGGCAAAGACAGTTCCCGCCATTATGTTGGTTTCTTCTTCAGTTAACAGTTGCCTTTTGCAGTAGAGAGACCTTTTTTTTATTTCAAGAGACCCTATTTCCTAATAGTTAGTCTTGTTTTGAGGTTGACCAGAGTCCTATTCAGAGAGCCCTACTGTTTCTATAACATGAGGTCTACTCCTTACTCTTTGTTCTAAATGTTTAGAAGTTCAAGGTCTGCCATGGAGATCTTTGACCTATTATACATGATAAGGTAGAAGGATCAAGTTTAATTCTACAAGTTAAATCACATTTTCTCAACATAATCCATTATTTATTTCTACAATATTGTTGTTTTTGTTTTGTTTTTTTTTAACACTGCTATAGGTGTGTGAACTTATTTATATCAGTACCCTTAGTTCTAATTCACAAATTTGAGAGTGAGGAGGGGAGAGGGGGGCATGGGACAAATTATAGAAAAGAGATCAAGGGAAATTATGTAAATACAGCACACATTAATGAAAACAATTTAACTATTACCCATGTCTCAAAGTGCTTCCTTAAAGAATACAGCATTTTAGAGCATCTTGTATCTTCCTGTCAGAATGGTTCTATCTAGGAGGAAACTGCTACATATCATGTGCAAATAAACATACTTTGACTTCTTATTTTCCTATTTTTATCCATTTTTTTTTTCCTTATCTTATTGCTTCAGCTAAGTTGTCAATCACTATGTTAAACAGGAGTAGAAAAAGCACACACCCTTGTCTTGTCCCTGATGTTTGTTAAAATGTTTCACATCTTTTTCCTTGTTTAGTATGATGTTGGTACTGGGCTTGTCCTGTGATATCTTCTTTAGGTTGAGATATCGGCCCTATATCCCTAAATACTCCAGAACTTTTATCCTGAAAGGATGGTGAATTTTATCATCAGAGGCCTTTTCTACATCTAAGAGATGATAATGTGATTTCTAACCTTGAATCTCTTTATGTAGTGGACTACATTTTTATTGATTTCCATTTGTTGAACCATCCCTGCATCTCTGTGATGAAGCCAAATTATCATGGTAGATATTCCTTTGTTGTATACTTTTGAAGTCTATTAGCAATTATTATATTGGGAATTTCTGTTTAGTTCACTGGTGAGACTGGCCTATGTTTCTCTTTCTATTGTTGGGTCTTTGTCAGATTTTCAGTATCAGTGTAACACTGGCTCCATGAAATAAATGTGAAGGCTTTTTCTGTTTTACTGTACAAGTTGATGAGTGCTGGTGTTATGACTTCTTTGGAGATCAGGTAGAGTTATGCTGAATCCGTATGTACCTGGACTCTTCAGTTAGAAGACACTGCTTCTCTGTCATTTGTTATTGCTCTCTTGCTCTCTTTAAATTCTTTACTTCACCTTGACTCTGAAGGGAAAGTAGGTGCTTCACATGCTTCTGGCTCCAGGCCCCTGTCATGTAGCCACAGCCCCCATAGAGAGAAGTGTGGCCATTGGTTACATAGGGGCAGCCCCCAAGCCCCTATCTCAGACCAAGCCAATAGGAAGCACCTACTGTCAGACCCCAACCTCCCCCCAAAACTGTATATAAGATCCTATCCAGAAGGAATAAAGGTGTGTGAGAATTACTCCATCATCTGAGAGCATCTGTCATAAGAACTGTAACACTGCCTGTGAAGAGAAAGTTCTCCCAAAGCTTTGCTACCAGAAGCTACCCTGCACTCCACTTGATAGCTAGCCAGCCCCCCACTGGCTCAGCCCAGGCTCAGCGCTGAGCGGAGCCAGTGCAGCATTTCAGAGCAATAGGAGCTGCTGTAGCAGCAGTGGCAGAGCAGTGGCAGCAGCAGAGGTAGTGAGGCAATTCCTCCATTGGCATGTGCCCTTTCCCCTTTACTTGAACCCTCCCATCTGCCCGGGCCATGCATAGCCTCCTCCAATACACAGACCAGCACCTCTGCCTCCTATGTGCTGAGATTAAAGATGTACACTACCATTGCTATGTTAGAACACAGATTTCTAAAGTAAATCCTTATAATTCTCTAAATCTCCTCAGTGATTGTTGAAATGTCTCCCATTTCATGGCTGGTTTTATTAATTTGAGTCTTCTTTTGATTTATTTGGATAAAGATTCGTTGGTTAAATGTCCCTCCTTTTTCACTTTGTATTTTTAAGTTTTAAAATTAAAATTCCAGTTATTCCATTTCTTTCAGTGGTGGCTTAAGTACTAGAAAAGTTGAAGCATCTTTTTCCTTGGAAGTACTGGCTGGCTTTTAGGGCCAGAGACTCTGTCTCGAGTTTTCCTCGGAGGGTTAGGTATTCCAATAAGCTAGCTTGGACCTCCTACTTGCCTCTGAATCTTCAACTATGAGTTGTGGAACTCTTCACATGCTTGTGGGCCTAACCTGGGGTCAGTTCAGTCCATACTCTGGCTTTGTAGCTTCCTCTTAAGCCACTGAAAGATGTGGAATTCCTCTAGAACCATAGGCCTCACTCCCGTTTAGTCATAGTTCACATTCTGGGACCACAAGAAACCCTGGAGTTGCTGGGATATAGGAACTTTCCACAAACCTTGATCCTACTTTCTAAGCAACAAAATGAAAGCTTTATATTTTCAGTTTTTTTCAAATTTAACATATATACATACATATATGAATGTGTGTGTTCATGTGTCTATCAGTGTATATGTGGGTTCATGCATATATGAATGTATATATGAACATTTCATGGATGTTCTGTGCCACAGGGAACACATGGATATTAGAAGACAATATGTGGGAATTTCTGAGTTCGAGGCCAGCCTGGTCTACAGAGTGAGTTCCAGGACAGCCAGGACTATACAGAGAAACCCTGCCTCAAAAAAACAAACAAAACAACAACAAAGAAGAAGGAGGAGGAGGAGGAGGAGGAGGAGGAGGAGAAGAAGAAGAAGAAGAAGAAGAAGAAGAAGAAGAAGAAGAAGAAGAAGAAGAAGAAGAAGAAGAAGAAGAAGAAGAAGAAGACGACAATATGTGGGAATCAGTTCTCTCATTTCACCGTACAACTTCCAGGTATCAAATTCAAATCATCAGGCTTCAGAGTAAGTGTCTTTACCCAAGGAGGCATTTTACTGTGCTATATTTTCAGGTTTAATTTCTATTCTAACATTTCTCTAGTTTTATTTTCAAGTTTACTCATTATTGGAAAGTCTTTTTCTTTTTTTAAAAAAAATGATATTCTTTTCACATTCTTTTATTTTTATTAATTTTTTTGAAATATAATTTATTTATCTGACTACACTGTCACACTCTTCAGATACACAGAAGAGGACACCAGATCCCATTACAGATGGTTGTGAGCCACCATGTGCTTGCTAGGAATTGAAGTCAGGACCTCTGATAGAGCAGTCAGTACTCTTAACCACTGAGACATCTCTCCAGCCCCTATTATTTTTTATTTATCCTTATTTCTCCTCTACTTTCCCCTGCCTCTCCTCTTTCATTATCTCATTCATTTGCTACTTAAATGCATATCCTAAACAATTTAAAATTCCTAAACCACCCCATGCTAGTTTTTCTATTTTCTATTTTATGATATGTTTTATAATATTAATAATATATTATTGGATTTCAATTGATTGTGTTTTTCTATACCTGGCATGATTTGATATCATTATTGATGCTCCCAGTTTGCTGTTAGCAAGGCTGTTAACTAAAAATACACCCAGATCAACCTGAGAGTGATATACAAATCAAAAGATGTGCAGATCACAATGAAGAAACACAGAAATGTGAGAAACCTGAGCAACAGAACTCTCCAACATAAACAACTGTTAACATGTTGTCTAAAAACTCATGTATCCAATTAATAGACCAAAGGCAAGACTACACAGGATTAAATGAGGTGAGGTAAAAAGTAAACGAAAGCCTTATCCATTGGGGCAATAGTGGTCTGAGAGTTACAGTTTAACTATCCGCATTCTGGCTGGATGTGAGGCCTGTTTTACAGAAAGAGTTTTATGTCTTGCACTATAAACCTGGAAGAAAAGCTCATAGACCCTAGTATAGGCCAGGATCCACAAATGAGGGAGAATGTATGAGCTTTCTTGCTGGCTTGTTTCCTTTATTTCTGAGTTTTAAGTGACTTCAGTTAATACTATACATTCTCAGTCTGTCAATTTTTCTTAAAATTTCTAAGGAAATAATATTCCATTTTGCGTAGGTACCTACCACATTTTTTATTATCTATTCATCTGTTGATGGGGATCTAACTTGTTTCTGTTTCCTTGCTATTATAAATAGAGCAGCAATAAACAAGATTGTGCAGACATTGCCTTGGTGGGATATGGAGTTCTCTGGGTATATGCCCCAGAGTGAGTGTATGAGTCATATGGCAGTTCTCTACTTTTTTGAGGAAACTTTAAACTGATTTTCATGATTGTAATCATTTCCACTCACACAGGCAGTAAATGAAAATGCATTTCCCTGTATCCTCTCCTACAGTTACTGTCACATTTTTTGATAATAGCCATTATTCTCAACATAAGGCAATATTTCACAGTCATTTTAATTTTCATTTCCATTATGATTAGAAAAAAATGAACACCTTTTAAAATAGTTATTGATTATTTGGGGTTTGCTCTTGGAAACTATCTGTTTAATGCATTATCCCATTTGTTGATTGAAAATTTTATTTCCTTGCTATCTAATTTCTTCCATTTCTTATAAATTCTGAATATTAGCCTTAACAAGAAGTATAAGAGGTCAGGATTTTCTCCCATTCTGTGGACTGTTGCTCTTCTGATAGATTCCCTTGTTGTGCATACACATTCTAACTTTTATGTAATCCCATCTGTTGCTATTAGGACCTAGTCTGCCTGGCTGCATATCTGCCTTAACGCATAGTGGGGTTCCACATTCTGTGTTTTCCCAGAGTGGGAAACATCAGAATCTGGGACAATGGCTGCTGTTTCCAGTTCCCATTATCCCAGGCACTGCTGGCTTACTGCTGGGAGTCTGAACGAGGGGTCTCTGGACTATGCTTCCCCTAAGGGCACCCACACACCAGACAGAAAGAGGAAGGCAGAGTCCATCATGGGGGCGGAACCTGGTTTGATTCCTAATGAGTGTCAAGAGTGCAGAGGAGCTGGAAGAGAGAAAACCTTCTCTGGGAGATTTTGGCAGACCTCTTTATGATGAAGTGCCCCCATCCCATCCCCACCCCCAGGTGATCCTTGATGAAAAGACAGTCCTTAATTTATTTGATGGCAATGTGAATGTATATACCTTACTCAGGGTGAACCAGGGATTAAATATCTTTTGCAAAAAGGAATGCCCAGGAAGGGAAGCTCATTGGCTAAACCCTTGGGACATAGCCAGATACCTCAATAGCATGGAGAACTCCAGGTTTTTATGCTACATGACTGACTGCCATAGTTGTCACTGAATTTGTTGTAGTTATGTGTTCCAGAGCTGGTAGAGGTAGGCAGGGAGTGGCTCCACTCCTACCATTATCAGTTGGGACTCACACAGCCTTCTATGTGGTGTCACAGTCCACTTGAACCACACTAGTCCTGTGCTATTGGAGTTCTGTTCAGAAAGTTCTTGCCCAACCAGTGTCTAAAAGAGTAATTTCTGTATTTACATCTACTAGCTCCAGTATTTCAGGTTTTAAACCAAATTTCATCAAGTTGATTTTTTTTTGTACAAGATAAAAGATATGAACCTATTTTCATCTTTTGTAAATAGATATCTAGTTTTCAAGCATTACTTTTTGTAAAGAATTTTTACTGTGTGCTTTTGCCTACTTTGTCAAAATTTAGTTTCTAAATCAAGAAACCCTTCAAATATCCTAACTCCAGTTCCCTAAATCTGAGAACTCTGCCCTTCAAAAAAGGCACCAATGTAGTTTACCTCCTCTAGAAGCCAGCAACCCTTTTGCAATAGGCCCTGAGAAAAACTATTTAGTTAAAATACGAGACAAGGACCAAAATAGTAAGCATGAATATGTTCAAAGACCTTAACATGGGTATTAATAAATATTTTAAGAGAGAATATTAAATGAAAACAATTGAATGAAATAATGAAAACAAATCAAGCTGTAAAAGTAGAATTTAAACAACAACAACAAAATAGAATCACTAAAGAAAAGGAAAACTGAAATAAAATTGGACATGAAAAACTCAAGATTGCAAACAAAAACCTCAGAGATAATCCTCACCAAGAAATTATATGATGTAGAAGAATTTCAGATCTTGAAGACAAGGTAGAAGACATGGATAACTCTGGGAAAGAAAATGTTAGATCTAAAAATGTCTAGGCAGTTCAGAAATCTGAAACATCCAGGAAATCTGGGAAACCATGAAATAACTAAATCTATGAATAATGAGTATAGAGGAAAGAGAAGAAACTTAAGTCATAGGAACAGATTTATAAAGAAATCATAGGAAAAAAAAAATCCCAATCTAAAGAATGACATGCCTAACTAGGTGCATACAGAACACCAAACAAGCAGGACCAAAAAAGGAATTTTCTGGAACTCATAATAATCAAAACATTAAATTTGTAGAACAAAGAAATGATATAATCAAGTCACATAAAAATAGACCCATTAGACTAACAGCTGACTTTTTAAAAGAGTGGCCTCTGAAAAGTCAGAAGGGCCTGAAGAAGATCTGAGAGACCATAGATACTAGCCCAGACTATTATACCCAGCAAAACTATCAATCACAATCCACAGAGAAAAATGAACATTACACAATAAAACCAAATTTGAACCATTTCTGTCTATCAATCTCATTCTACAGAAGGCTCCAAAAAGAAACTTGAGGGAGTGTATCCATACCCAAGAGGATACAAATTATAAATAATCTACTAACAGTAAATCAAAGTGTAGGGGATATACATATCACCACATCAAAGTAATAGGAATCAATAGTACTACTCCTTAATGACTCTCAATATTAATGGTCTCAATAAAAAGACCTTGACTAACAAATTGGATTAGAAAACTAGATTCATCTTTCTGCTGCCTCCAAGAAATCCACCAAGGATAGACAATACCATACAGCAATGGTTCTCAACTTTCCAAATGCTATGACCCCTTAATACATTTCTTCATGTTGTCCTGATCCCTAACCATAAATTATTTTTGATGCTACTTCATAACTGTAAATTTGCTACCGCTATGAATTGTAATGTAAATATCTGTGTTTTCGAACGGTTCTTTCTAGGGTAAAAAGATGAAAAAGCTCTTCCAAGCATATGATTCCAAGAAGCAAGCAGGTGTAGCCATTTCAATATCCAACAAAACAGACTTCAAACCAAAACCAGTCAGAATAGAGAGGGGAATGACACTACATAATTATTAGAAGAAATAATAATAAATTAATAATAAACTGAAATAATAGACTCACCAATAAAATAATCCAAACTGGATAGTTGGATTAGAAAAGTAGTTTCTTCTACATGTTGTCGTCAAGAAATATCACTGATAAAGACAGATACCCACTGGCTGAGGCTCATGTGGTAGCATAAAATTTATGAAGCAAATAGAAGCTAAAAACCACGTGACATAGCTATTTTGAATGCAATTCAATAAACCACAAAGTAAAATTATGCAGAAGAGAAATGGCAAATCTCTACATTTAATTAATGAGACAAATCATTGAAAATATATAATAATTATAAATATGTACTAAATGTTGGGATTCTCAAGTTCATAAAGACAACTGTAATGGATGTAAAAAAAAATCAAGTAAGTTCTGGCTATAAATAAAACAAAACAAAAACAGCTATAGACCAATTTCCTTGATGAACATAGGTGCAAAACTTCTCATTAAAATTCTTGCAAGCCAAATTCAAAATTACATTTTTAAGATTACACACCATAGTCAAGCTGATTTTATTCTAGGAGTGCAAGGATAATTCACCACACCAAAACTGATAATGCAATACAGTTTATAAAAGGTCTTAGAGAGAGGAATCACAGAATCATACCAGGAACAGATCTCAACATTGTAAAGGCTGTGTTTGACAAATCTATATCCAACATTCTTTCCCTAAAGGAAAAAAAATCTGGAAGTGTTTCCTCTAAAACCTGGAATGAGACAAGAGTGTCAATTCTCTCTTCTTACATCAGATGCAGTGTTCAAAGCCATAGTAACAGCGTAAGACAAAATAAATGAAAGTGATACAAATCAGAAGTCAAATTATCCCTATTTGCACACCATGTAATTCTATACTTAAAAGACTCCAGCAGGAAACTCTTAGATCTGATAAATCCTTTCAGCAAAATACTAGGATACAAAATCAGTTGCCTTTCTAAGTACCCAGAACAAACTTTCCACATTTATTCTGTGAGGCCAACATAATATCAAAATCAAAACCTAAAACTAAAAGACAACTTGAGAATTTTTTCACAAATGTTGATGCAAAAATTCTTAAGAAAATGTTTTAATATGGACTCCAGTAATACATAAAAGGGTCAAGTTACAACAGTAGTCCACTGGAAATATACAGTTAATTTCATATTTACATTAAAAAAATGTTCTCCTAGTCTAAAAAAAAAAAATGCCTAAGATAAATAAACTTGCACTGATGAAAGATACGATTTAGCCCAGGATTTCAGAGATCCAGGTCATCATAACTTGGTACTTGCTGCTTTGAGCATGTGGTAGGACTTTAGCACCATGTGTTAAAAGAGGCCTTTTCACCTTACAGTGGCCAGAAAACAAAGAGAAACACATCAGGGTCATAGTGCCAATCCTTTCTTAACGGGTGTACTTGACAACTAACTCTGTTCCATTGGCTCATACCTTCTAAAGGCTTCACTATCTCCCAGTTGTACCCACATATTGATAACCTTAACCTTTGAGAACCCCTCACCCAAACAATGATAATATTAAGGAAATCAATTCATAGAAAAAGTAAAAATATTATGTTCATGTCAACAGGTGAAGCAAAGACTTAATAGATGCAACATTTATCTTGATTTTGTTAAACATGCTTGCAAATCAAATAGACTCCTTTAATTTAATAATTAAGAATAATTTTATAATTAGAGTAATTGAATTATTTAGATGCCTTACTTTTAAAATATCAAAAGTAAAACCTGGGGAAAAAAAGAGGGGGACTGAAGAAGAAACAGCCAAAGTCAAGTACAGTGTTCAGACTGTTCTGCATCAAACATTTCTCAAGGAACTAAATATCTTAGAAATGTTTTAATATATTTATATATAAATAGATCAGATCATGCTTCTTTTAATGACAAGATCAAACCCAAGTAAATACGACATGAATCTCATCTTCATTATTGAGAGATTTAGATTGCTTTCAGTCATATACTAATACAAATATCTGCAATGAGCATATTTATATAACTTTCAGTGATATATGAAAATGTACACAGGTACATCTCTGGGAGAGAGATTGTCAGGTCATCAGAGTCTGTGTACACCCTGACAATAGTGTTTGAAACATTTTTCTTTCTTTTCTTTTTCTTTCTTCCTTCCTTTCTTTCTTTCTTTCTTTCTTTCTTTCTTTCTTTCTTTCTTTCTTTCTTTCTTTCTTTCTTTCTTCTTTCTTCCTTCCTTCCTTCCTTCTGTCCACTTCAAACAGGGAAGTCATCATTATCCCATCCATTTTCTGCTTTTAGCTAAACTTTTTCCTTCTTCCCTCTCTCTCTCTCTNCTCTCTCTCTCTCTCTCTCTCTCTCTCTCTCTCTCTCTCTCTCTCTCTCTTTCTTTCTTTCTTTCTTTCCCCCCTTCCTTTTGTTTTTTTTTTTGAGACAAGATTTCTCTGTGTAGCTCTTGCTATCCTGGAAATCACTCTGTAGATAAATTTGGTTTGGTACTCACAGCAGTCTGGTCCCTCTGCCTCCCGGGGTGCTGGGATTAAAAGCATGTACTGCCTCTGCCACCCATGAGAACTTCTTTATGAAATTCACATTCATGCTCTATATTATTTAATGCTTCTGTCTTTGTCAGTTGAATGTATAAAAAAATTCTCTGGTTTAAATTTATATTTCTTTTGTTAAAAGTGAAACTCACCTTTATTGCGTCTTATCTTTATAAACATGTTTTTCCCCCCTGTGAACTGTTTATTTATAGACTTTCCCATTTACATTTGGAATAGATAATACATTTTCTTAGATCAGAAGTCTAAAGTTCCAAGTAAGAATAATATGGTTTATAAAAAGTGATACAATTCAAAATTTCTCTACCATTCCATCTTCTCATACCCAGTACCCTTTCACATAAATAACCAATTCCATTAATTTCCCATGTTTGTTTCCAAAGAAATTGATGCATAAGCACCGAAATATTTACATGTGTTTATGCCTGTGTTTTCCTTTGTTTCTCCTCAACTAGTAGCTCATTACACACATTCTTCATGTTTTGTTTTGTTTTGTTTTGTTTTTAAGTAAAATGTTTCTGAAGACTTTTGAAGCTTTCCCCAATTCCACCTGACCAAGGGTAAACCTGTAACAAGCACCATAATTCTCACTGATTAAATACAGCCAGGGAGGCTCCAGCTCAGGGGAGGAAGAAAACAGGAGAAAGAGGTCTGTTTCTAAGGCATGTTGTTCATAAGCCTCTGCCCTGAAGCTATTTCTTCCCACCAGAAACCTCAGGACGGATAAACAGCCCCTCCCAGATTACTGAGAAAAGCAAACAGCAGATGTGCAGCCATGGTCTGAACACATCCAGAGGGGCACAGCACAGACCTTGGGGAATTTAGACAGCCACAAGATGAAGGATGGTCCACGCCGAGGCCACATGAGTATAAGTCACAGTTGGCATAGTGAGGCTGCCAGCAATGCAGAAATGAAGCTCTGATCCTAGGAGCTGCTGGCCCTCTTTCTGGGTACAAGGTGATGCCATGTCAAGAATGGAAAGGCTAGACAAGCCAGGAACATGCTGTGGTGGTGGGACATGGAAAACCCAAAGGAGCAAACAATCCTAAGGCATAGGTCTAGAGTCAGCCACTGAGGGTGGGGCTGAGTCGCACAAAAGCATACTAACAGACATGGCCTCTGGGCACTGTGACTAACCAGGAAAGATGAGTGATTAAACAAGATCTTACCTGTACTCTGCATATTATAATTAGCTTTGTGCATGTTTAAATTAATTAGGAGATAGATTTATATGTGCCTTGCTCATAGGATCATTTGCTTCTGTTTGATGCCACCCCTCTTCCCTTTTTGTCAGTATCCCTAATCAAGGAACCTCATAAGTTGCTGAAGAATGGAAATTTCTAAATACCCAACTCATTGTCCAGATGTGGCCATGGTAGAAAAAGGATTACTTTAGCTCCTTCAGTTCTGTCCTTTACACATTGATCAACGTTAAGTCCCTAGGAGATTCCAGACAAAGAAGCCTGGGAAAAAGTGATATAGTGCTAGACCCTACTCTTAAGGAATTCAGTCTAGTGTGGAAGAGAGAGAGAGAAATAACTGAGCAAGTGTTTCATTCCAGTACAGAACATTGCAATGAAAATAATAACCCAGTATCTTAGAAGTAAAAAGGAAGCATCCATCAGTGCATCCGAAGTTCTCATAAAAGATTCCCCAAGGAAAGGATGTTTGAGCAAGATGGACTCAGAGGGATTTGTAGGGATTATCTTGGTAGAGAGGTGGAAGCAAGCATTTCTGGCTCTGGGACCACTGTGCATATAGATACAATCAAATGGAGAAATGACTCAGAAGTTTATTGCTACTGAGGCAAGGTAGCAAAGAGGAGGGAGAAGATATATGGGCAAATTCACAGCTGCTAAAGCATCTGAGAAATGCATCCTTTACAATCCCGATGTGTTCGAGTGAGAGGAACTCACTGAGTATCCTTCTACAAGATCGTCCGGGGTCACCAGTTTGTGAAACATGAATTGCACAGTTCATCCAAGACCTGAGATAGGATAACACAAGCCAGCAAGCACATTTTACACACCAAAACCAGGAAGGAATACTCGCTTCCACCCTTGCCATTTCCTATTGCTTCCCAACCAAGGGAGGGAAGGACAAATTTATCACAGTACAAGGGTGTTCTGGCATTTAGGAAGTAGAGGGCAGGGGAGCTGCTGTACATCCTACCATTCATTAGAAATCATCCGAGCAGAGCTAGTCAGTTCAAATATCAATGGTGCAGAGTTTTAAGAAGAATGCCCTTCAAGGTAAGAACATTTCCCCCACAAACGGCTATACTGTGCAACTGTGCTGTCTTCCGAAAGTCTAATCTTCCCATCATTCACCTCATTTATTCTCCTTGACTTTCATTTCAACACCTACCTCAGTAACAACCCTTTTCCTCAAGCTCTTCTCATCCTGGTGTTCTTTAGTTTCCTTAACACTGCCTGTATTCCTCACACTCACCCTCATACTTGGACATGTATCTTTACTACAAAGTAAATGTGGTAGCCAGGGTTTGTGTGTCCAGAGCTCAGGCTCACATCCTCCTCGAATCAGTGTCCTGCTCCAATCTGCACTCCAACATGGAAAACTGCCTTCAACTTCTTAGTTAGTAGCTAAAAAGCTTCCTTGAAAGTCCCATTACATGTGTGCCTTTTCATATCTAATATATTTGTGATGGTTAATTTCAACTGTCAATTGGTTGGATCAATAAACAGCTATGGCTTTAATGAGGCACATATGTGAGTATTTTGAGGAAGATAAAAGGTAGGTCATTTTTTGGATGTGAAGGGCATCATTACATACAGTAGACTCCTAGAACAAATGAAAGGGAAGAAAGAGAATGAACTAGCTTAGTACGTAATCAATCTCTATCAGTGGATTCAGTGCAGTGTTAGCAAGCAGGCTTGGTCATGCACCACCACAGAGACTTCTTCTGCATGCTCCTGCCATGATGGACTGGATCCCATTAAACCATTAACCAAAATAAAATCCTCCCTAGAGTTGATTGTGCCAGGTATTTAGTCATGGCAATGAGACAATTAACTAACACAGTGTTTAATGGCAAGTCATTGTCCGTTGTTTTGAGACAGGGTCTCACTAAGTTGCTGAGACTGGCATTCAAATCTTGTTACCCTTCCTGAGCCACGAGAGGGCTGGGCTTATGGACAGATGGCACCACATCTGGTTTAACTATTCTTGTTTATACTCAGGTGAAAATGACCCTTACTTTCAATGCCCTTCTTTCTTTTTGACATTGCTACAACATTTTGCAGTGGCCACATTTATGGGTAGGATATCTAATGAATAAGTCTCTTGCCCCAGGGTCCTCTTGGTACCCATGACTTAATCTCTTCTTCCTGTCAGTCCAAGCCCATACTTCTGAAAAGAACTGGACAGCCAGGGTCCCTTCCCTGGGATGTGATATTAAACTATGCATAGGGTTTAGCATTCCCACTGGTCACTGTAACAACCATAACATATAAACTTGGGAACTGTTGGTTTTTATATATTTCTAACATATGGGAAGAGGAAAAACTCATTTTTTTAAAAACAGGATTATGGAAGAAATAAAAAAATTCATTTATTAATGGATATTAATACACACCAGAATGAGACTAGATGCTTTGGGATGGTTTGTATATGCTCAGCTCCTCCTGCACCATGCCTGCCTGGATGCTGCCATGTTCCTGCCTTGATGATAGTGGACTGAACCTCTAAATGTCTAAGTCAGCCCCAATTAAATATGGTCCTTATAAGAGTAGCCTTGGTCATGGTGTCTGTTCACAGCAGTAGAACCCTAACTAAGACAGAAGTTGTATCAGGGACTGGGGTATTGCTGTGATCGGCCTGACCAGAATGTGGATTTGGGGGACTCTGGGTTTGGAAAGCAGTGGGATGCTTTAGATCGGACTTAGTGGGCTATCCTAGTAAGCATATGGAAGACTTTGTTGCTGAGAGTTCTACATCTTCATCTGAAGGCTACTAGCAGAATACTGACTTCCAGGCAGCTAGGATGAGGGTCTTAAAGCCCACACCCACAGTGACACACCTACTCCAACAGGGCCATACCTTCTAATAGTGCTCTTCCCAAGCATATACAAACCATCACACCTTTCTCTACTCCATGCACAATATTTAACGCAAATGAATCAGAGCACCGAATCTAAATGCAGAGGTGGTTTTTTAAAAAAATTCTTAGATAAAAATATTGCCATAAATTTCTGAGACCTTGGAGTAGAAAACATTTTCTTGAAAATTACAACAAAAGCACAAACAGCAAAAGAATAATAGATTAAATGGTTTGTATTGTATTTAAAGACTTATGCTTAAAGGACATCCAAAAGTTAAAACACAACCCAGAGACTGAAATAAAATATTTGCAAATCATGTATCTTACAAGGAAGCTGCATCCAAAATATATCTATTACTCATAACTTGACAATAAAAAACAACCTGTCTGAAAATTTTCTAGAGGCTCTGGCTAAAAACCTTTGCTGCTATAACATGCTATGAAAAAAACTATCGTTTATCAAAATTAAGAAGCAGAGAAATGAGGCCTGTGATGGTTAGTCTGAATTATCACCTTGGTAGGTTCTAGAATCATCCAAAAGACAAGTTTTTGAGCGTGCCTGTGAAGAAATGATTAGCTTCTGAGAATGCTTGTGATATCTAGATTGGGTTAGTCAAGGTAGGAAGACTCACAAACACTCCGTGGATTGGACCCCCCCAAACTGAATTAAAAGGGGAAAAAAGGTGAACAGAAGCATTTATCACTCTCTGCTTCCTGACTGTGGATTCCATGGCCTTGGCTGCCCGATTTCCTGCAACCACGACTGCCTCACCATGGTGGACTATGAGCTAGAATGAACCCTGTCTTCCTTATGTGACTTTTGTCAGATGTTATATTACAGCCGCCCAGTAAACTAATAAAGACAAGGACAAAAAGAGTCATATTTGACCAACAAGCTTAAAAATCATGCTCAAGGGTTTCCTCAACAGGAAAATGTGTCTGCAGGTACATTTTCATTCATTTGAATTCTTTCTGTGATTTGATGGCTTGTCACATGTTCGCCCATCCCATAGATGGTCCACAAAGCCATGATGAGTAAGGAAGAATGCATTTACTGAATGGACCTTGGGTCAGATCAATATGAAGGGCTTGAATAAAGTCTCAAAGACAGATCAATCTGAACAGATACAAAGGTTATAAAATAATAATAATATACTAATCTCTCACATCTAGAATAGGATAGAAGGACTGGCAAGTATGCTCCGCCTTTAGCCAAAACTTAAGAGATGAGTAGAGATTAGCCTAGAGTAACAAGATATGAGGAGGAATCCAGAGGAGACAACATTGTGCCATAAAGTTTACTCACAATATTGTGAATACAGTTTAACAGAGTTTGTGCTCAGGAGTGAAACTTCAAAGGACTTCAGACTTTCCAGGGGAAAGAGCTGCCCAGAGAGGTTTGCAGTGATATAGTGTATTACCATTAAGATGAAATTGATATTGCATGTGACTTAAGAAACTATGGTCAAAGAAATTGGAAGGGAGCTAGACAATGATTTGAACATCTTTCCCAAAGAGATGATAAAAATCAGAGCAAAGCATGGACCTAAAGACCATGAGGCTGATGTAAGACTCTCTGAGATGGTTCACTGCAGCAGGGGTGTATTGAATAACCATGGAGCTCTGACAATGAAACAAGCATAAAAAGAAGGTATTTTCCCAATTAAAACTATGCCTTTCCAGTAATTACTATAGGGCCATTTTAATTGAGATAAGTCTTAAACAACAAAACACACCTTCCCCCCCCCAGTCGATCTATTAATTTTCACCAGTGTACAAAGAACACATAGCACAGTTCTTTCACCCCCACCCCCAGATCTTCCTTAGAGCCTTCTTGCAATTACCACCTCTTCCTACTCCAGCCTTTTGCATTTACCCTCTGTCCCTTTGAATGTTGTAGAAATGGAACTATAGTGTTTATATGGCCACTTTCATAAACAAAATGTATTTAACATACAGGCAGAATTATTGCATGCTTTGGCAGGTCCTTTGTTGTGTGTTAGGTTTAGGAAAGGGGATGGCAAAAGTTCAAGAGGGCACTGAGATAGATTATTGGGGAACAAGGAGTTTATTAGACTAGTTATTAAACCATGGACAGACAGACAGAGAGGCAACAGTAAGACAGGGCTTAGAGGAGAAAGAAACCTGAGCACTTGGGACAGAGGAGGGAAGCTCTTCGAAGAGCTCCCTGAGGATGGGGGAGGTTTCACAGCAAGAGCCTGGAGCCAGGCGCTTGGATTCCCTGGCAGGAGGCAGAGAAGGGGGTGGGGAGCAGGATGTGTCACATGCCAATAATCCCTTTGATGTTAACTCACTTCCCAGGTAAGACATAATGGCTAGGGGATTGTCTATACACTAGGGACTCACAGACAATGTATCAGCAGGGTGCCTGTCGGAATCTGTGCAGGCGGAGAGAAGGCTGCAGCAGGTATGGTGGCCTGTACAGGGGCTGGACACTCGCATTCTTACATTCCCAGTATCACATCCATACAGTCAAGTCCTTTTGTTTTATGTACTGCTTAAAAAAGACTAAAAAAAAAAAATGATTTTACAGGAAAGGGATGTAAACCGAAAGTGACAGCTGGTTTGTGGCTCATCCAACTTCTGAGCTGAACAGGGACGCAAGTGGGGGAGGGGTGCTCTTCTTTTGTAGGCCCCTAGTGCTGAGGTTGGCATTTGCATCCTCCCATCCAGAGGTTTCCTGGTGTATAAACTGAACACTATTCTGGATGAGGTAGACTAGAATGCAGAGTAAGGAGGAGCCTGCTTATGGATGGAATCAAAATCACATGATACATCAGAAGTCCATGGAGAGTTTCAATTTTAATTATTGACAGGAAAGGGTGGAGGATAAGCAGAAGACATTTAATTAGCTTCCAGTGTTTGGTTATTATGAATAAAGCTGCTACCAACACATGTACATACGTTTCCTATAAATAGCAATTACATTTCTTTGGGTAAATGCCTGAGGAAGAGTGTGCTGCTGAGCAGCACAGTGGGAACATGTATGACTTTATAAAAAAAAAAAAAAAAAATGCCTTTCCAACGACTTGTAATAGTTTGCAGTGTTACAAAGACAATAAATTATAGCTCCAGTTCCTCATAATTTTCCCCAAGGTCACTGTTATTAGCATGATTCTTTTGTTTGTTGTTCCTTGTGAGGTTGTTGTTTTTAGCCATTCTCATAATACATAGTAGTACTTCCCTATGGTTTTAATTTTCATTCCCGTGATGCTAATTGTGCCCAGTATCCCATTCTACAGTTTTACCCATCCATGGTTTCTTTCTTCTTACCTCTCTTTTCAGATTTTTTTCAATTGGGTGGCTGGACTTCCTTCCTTCCTTCCTTCCTTCCTTCCTTCCTTCCTTCCTTCCTTCCTTCCTTCCCTCCCTCCCTCCCTCTCTCCTTTCTTTCTTTCTTTCTTTCTTTCTTTCTTTCTTTCTTTCTTTCTTTCTTTCTTTCTTTTTCTTTCTTTCTTTCTTCCTCATTATTGAGTTTTCAGAATTGTTTACATGTCCTGGAAGCAGGAGCAGTATCAAGTATCTTCTTTGCCATCCTGCATTGCTTATCCACACAGATGCATCCTCAGCCGTGCATTGTGACACTGTGAAGTAGGCTTACACAGGTGTGTGTGTGGTCAGTCAATGGAAAGGACCTCTTGATGTCATCAAGAGGTGGCTGCTGGTACCACATGGCTTAGTGTTTTACAGCTAATTCTTTTAGTAAACAGAAGGAGTATACATTCAAAACAATAAATAACCAGTGTAAGTTGTTTGTTGTCATTATCAAGCATTGTATACATCCATAATTATACAGGCTAAACTCCTCTCTGCCTGACACCACAGAGGGTTTGTTCACACGGCATTACCATAAACTCAAGTGTTTCTATACATGTCATCATAACTATCATGTCAGGATACTATAGGGCAGTTTCAGTTCCATCATAATTTTAAGAAATCTCTGTCATACATGAGGTTTGCCATTGACTGAAATGTCAGTGTGCACACATGGCTGTCTTTTGTCCCTATAACCAGTTTTTCATTCTTTCACTAGTGTTTGCAGAGAACCGAAGTATTTAATGTAGTAAGGGGGGAAAGGGGGTTTGAGTTCCTCCTTTTTCTTTGATGGATTACCATCCTGAGTTTATATCTTTTTCTAATCTAATATTACAAAGACTTTGTTCCAAATGTTCTCCTAGTTATTTTATACTTGCAAGTTTTCATTTATGTTTATACTCCACTTTACTTGGTTTTTATACATGATGCTGATTAAGTTTTTTTTTTTTTTTTTTTTTTTTACTAAGGCCTGAAAACAGACATTTGCGTTCTTAGGACAAATGCTTCCCTATGAACTGAAAAAGAAAATTCTATTCCAAACTTTCAGTGAACAAATCAAAAGTAGAAGAGATAATATCTGGCTAGGACCAGAACCTCCAGAAATACTTAAGAATTTTAAAACAGCAGATGGTTGGATTTCTTAAACATTTCATTTTTTATCTAGAGTAAATAGCCAGTGACTCTAGCTTTTTCATTGCAGCTTGTTTCTATGATTTCTATTTAAAAAAATTTTAGGATAAAATCTAAATTAAGATGACTCTTTAATTTTTGGTTTTTAAGTTCTCCAGTAAAGTTAGACTCTAGTGGTGTAAGACTCTGGCGAGCCTTAGCTTACCAGGGACCCCCTGAGTGAACAACACGTTCCCAGAGAAAGCGCTTCTGCTCAGACCACCTGGCGCCCATCCACAACGGTGGCCCCCACCTTGTTGTCCCTCTACTAGGTGGCTGCCACAATCAGTGAACCAGATCACCTCTGCATTGGGGAGCAGCTGATCCTGACAGGTCCTTTCGCCATCCTTGGTCCTCAGCTAGAATCCTGTTGGCAATCATGAGCTGGTGGGTCAAGGTCTGGGTCAGGCAGCAGAGTGGTCGCATTGAGGACCACTGATGACGTGAAGGTCACCTCATCTAAGTTTAGCAATCTGAGTCTGATAATGAGTCATGCTGGTGTTAGTCAGCCATCGATCTGGGGGCTTGTGACCAATGCTCTCCAAGGCATGGGGAGCTGTCATGGTCAGGTTTCGCCTCAGAGTCAATTTATCAGCATCTTTAACTAGAACCGCCACCGCCCAGCAGCGACAGTCTAATTTCTTTGACAGATAGGCAACTGGGCGCTTCCAGCCCCCCCCCCGACTCCCCCCCTCCCCGCTGCTGAGTGAGCACCCCCTTGGCTATCCTCCTGTTCTCTGTCACACAAAGGTAGAAAGGTTTGTTAGCATCAGGCAGTCCTAGAGCAGGGGCCTCAAGCAAAACCTGCCTAATCGCATCAATAGCCTGTTGCTCTTCTTCCTCCCAATGGAAGGACTGTCCATTTTTAGTCAGGAGGTAGAAGGAGGCAGCCAATTCAGCAAACCCTGGAATTAAAAGCCGGCAGGACCCAAACATGCCCCAGGAATTCCAGTACCTGTTTGGGGCTCTGCGGAGGAGGGATTTGCAGGATGGTCTCTTTTTGAGCGTTGGAGAGCCAACGCTGGCCATCTTTCAGCAGGTTGCCCAAACAACTTTAACTTTTTATGGCAGATTTGGGCCTTCTTGGCTGAGGCTCTGTATACCAATCCTCCCAGCTCCTCTAAGAAGCATTTAGTCCCTTCTAGACAGTTCTCCCTGGTCTCAGCCACAATCACAATCTACATACTGGGCCAGGGTTACTTGTGGATTGGACTCACGATAGATGGTGAGGTCCCAGTGTAGGGCCTCGTTTAAGAGGGTGGGGTGAGTTCTTGAATCCTTGGGGCAGCCTGGTCCATATGAGTTGCCCATTCACCCCCTGCTCAGGATCTTTCCACTCGAATGCAAAGTAGTCCTGACTTTGGGGAGCCAATGTTAGGCAGAAGAAGGCATCCTTGAGGTCCAGGATGGTGTACGACGTTCTAGAGGGTCGCAAGGGGCTCAACAAGGTATATGGGTTAGGTTCAGTAGGGTGTATATCAGCAATTCACTGGTTACCTCTTGTAGGTCTTGAACTGGGCAATAGTGTTGGGTTCTGGGTTTCTTTACAGGCCGGAGGAGACTATTGCAAGTTGACTGGCACTTCCACAGAATCCCTTATTCTAGGAGCCTGGTAATGTGGGGCCTGATTCTGTCTTGGGCCTCCCTCAACACCAGATATTAGGGCACAGACACCAGAGAGGGTTGGGCTCTGAACTCCACATGGATGGGGGGCTGGTTGTTGTCCTTCCTCATCTCAGCCCAGGCCTGGGGAAAGGCCTTGAGCCACTAGTCTAAGTCCTGGGGTGCCCCATCCAAGATCTCAAACAACTTGTACTCATCGTCCAGCCTGAGAGTCAGGACTTGGGGTGGTTCTCCCTGGAGACCTTTAACTTGGGGCCCCTCTAGGAGGAAATGGATCTGGGCTCCCATTTTGGTGAGCAGGTCCTAGTCAAGGAGCTGGTAGAGGCAATCTGGGATAACCATGAAAGAGTGAAATTCCCAGTCGTGCCCAGATCAACTGATCTTTGGTTAGTCCATGGATATTGTTTGGTCCCAGTGGTACCTTGAACTCATGATGCTTTTTTTGGACACGAGTCCATCTGTTTGGAGTAACACTGAATGTTGTACCCCGGTGTCTACCAGAGACTGAGTAGGCTTCCCCTCCACCATAAGAGTTACCCTGGGTTTGGGGAGAGGTTCTGAACCCCATGCCCCATAATCGCTTTCTTCGCCTAGGGCTAACGTCTTCTGGATCTGGAGGCACTTTTCCCAGTCTTGGATCTTTTCTCCCTGATTCTTTTTGTTGGAGCATTCCTGGGCCCAGTGGGCCACACTCCTTACAGTAAGCACATTGGTCTTTCTCAAGTGGGAGCCTCTGACATCTCGCCTGTGGTTCCTGGTCTCCCCTGTTTCCCCTGACTACTGTTGCTAGAATTCTCTGTAGGTTCTTGTCTTGATGCTTTTCTCTCCTAAGTTATTTCTGTTCTGCCTCTTCTCGCTTTCCTTCCTCCTTCTTGTCTTCAGTTTCCTTATTATGATATACCTTCTCTGCTACCTGCACTAACTCTCTCAAAGGCTTACTTTGCAATCCCCCTGGTCTCTGAAGTTTCCTCTTAATGTCTCTCACAGCCTGATCTATGAACATTTTTTCAGGAAATGGGAATCATTTCCTGCATGATTCTCTCCCACTCTTCAGTTGTGAAAAGCACTCTTATGAGTTGCTGGATATCATCCCAAGTGGGCTGATGAGTAAACAAGACAGTCTCAAAAAGATTAATAAACGCTTTAGGGTTGTCTGAGAAAGGGGGTCACTGAGCCTTCCAGTTATACAGGTTGGCCAAAGAGAAAGGCCAATATTACATGTCTGGATTTCCATCCTCATCTATGGGACCATAAGCTCGGAGGTGGAGGGCCACTGTCATCTCTGGATGGGTGGCCTTATTGCTCCCGATGCCCATGGTGGGACCTGGATTCCCCTTGGGTGGTGGAAGTGAGGGGTAGAAGGCCAACAGGGATGGGACAGACACAGAAGAATCCTCCTGGGGGTATCGGGGGAGCACTAGGGGAAAGGATGTGGGGTACAGAGGAGGAGGATCCAAGAGGAGAATGTCTACTGTCCGTGGATCCTGGAGAACTTTCTTCTTAGGGTCTGGCTCTGCAGGGACCACAGTCTGTCCCTGGAGCACCAGAATCTTGTTGGGAAGGAAACCCTGAATCCAAGAGGGAGGGTCAGTTAATAAGTCTCTCCAGACCACAATATAGGGCACATGATCAAGATGGGCAGCAGACCCAGCCCTAAAGACCTTCTTCTGAATGGCCACAACTACAGGGAGGTCAAAGGTCCCCTCCAGAGGCCATCCAACTTCGAAGGTGGGCCATTCTGATGAGCACAAAGTCCGGAGCTTCTTTTTCTTTACCTCCAGTGACAGGTTACATGCCCACCACTGGAAATCATCCCAATGACTCAGGACAATCCCCAGCAGAGTGGAGTGTTGCTGTCCCATGTCCAAAAAATTTCATTAGCCCCAGTTCAAGAACATCAAGACGCAGACAAATTGCCCCTATCTCTGGAGGAAGAACGCAGTTACCCAGGTGACAAGGCCAGCTGACATGCTGGGGCCGGGTCTATGGAGGGGAGTCCTCCCTACTTCCTCCAGGGGATCTGAAGGGTCCTTTAGGCTCCCGCGGTCTTGACATGTCTGCCTGCCGCTCTTGACTGCCCCAAACACCGTGGGCTCTTGGCGCTCCCCAGAGGTTTGCAAGCAAACCAAAACTTCAGACAGGCTTATAGACTCAGACTGTGACAAACAGCCAGATAGACAAAAAAAAAAAAAAAAAAAAAAAAAAAAAAAAAAAAAAAAAAAAAAAAAAAAAAAAAAACAAAATAACATGGTACCTGCTTGAGACCTCCAATTCACCACTCTCAGGTGTGTCCCCACAGGAGGTTGGATTCCCAGCCAATGCACCAAATGTCAGACTGACAAGCCTTAGCTTACCTGGGAGCCCCTGAGTGAACAATGGAGAGCTGGAAATCTATGCAAAAAGCAAGAGGAATTTATTGTTCCAACATGTTGGGGTCGTTCTACACCCGACAGGGAGGTGGCGACCTCAGGCAGCCCATTCGGTGAGTTTTTGTAGTTTTTAGAGCAGCAGCAACTAGGCAGAACAGTGCGTCTTTTAAAGTGATTGGTCTTTAGGGAATGAGGTAGCAAGGGCTTTCCTTGGCTGCAAGGAAGGTGTGGGGGAGTGGGAGGGGAGGTGGGCAACGGTCCCTCAGCCCTGAGGAATGTGTCTACATGCTCTGGGCTTCCCCTATCTGCAGGTGGTCAGTGGTCAGTTCCCCCTGTGGTCTGAGGAATGTAATTAGCTTCTCCCTTCTGGAGGGGAGGGGTACCTATGTATTCTATGACTTTTCTCTTCCAGGAGGGGAGGGGTCTGGTGGAAGTTTTCAAAGTTCCTGGGCTGACCTCTTCAATGGTAAGTTTATTTTTCAAGTGTATCCAATGTTCTTCCTGATAAATTATTGGTAGTTAAATTAAACTTCTGACATTTCTCATGAAAACATAATGTGTTTTATTATACTGGTCCAAAATTCTTAGTGTTAGAGATACATTCATTAAAAAGCATTGCTGAATGAATGTGTCAGGAAGATGGTTTGTACTTTGATAAATAATTTCCCCAATTCTGCTAAACAGCAAAACGGATAGGCAAGGAGCTTGCATCCTTTGGCCTAAAGTAACAATGAGGTGCCTCTGAAGGTTTTCTGGTTGCTGTTGTTTGTTCTTGTTGTTCTTGTTGTTGTTGTTGTTGTTTTATTTAGAGTCATACAATTGTGGACTTTATCTACTATGTGCCTGAATTTAATGGTCTAGAGGCTTTTAACTGGCATTACCACAATAGAGCTAGACTAAGCATGGACCATGGTGTAGCTAGTGTGTGAGTCTATAAAGGAGAAAACAACAACAACAAAACCAAACCAAACCAACAGTAAAAACCAGTGCTTCAACCTCAAAGCAGGCTGATATAGAAAACCATGGAGGAAACCTTACTATTTAAGGCTCTTCTCTGAGAGAAAACTACAGGAAGCTAGAGATACTTTAATTGGCCTTATGCTAATTAACTTTTGTCAATTTGACACAAATTAAAGTCTTCTAATAGTAGAGGACCTCAATTTTAGAGTTGCCTCCATCAGATTTGCTTCTGGGCATGTGTATGTGACATTTTCCTGACTAACCTTTGATCTGAGAAACCCCAGTCTACCATGGGCTGTGCCAACCAGGAGGCAGGTAACCAGGTGATTGTACTAAAAGCAGACTGAGTAACAAGGAGGAACATGCCGGTAAACAGCATTCTTCCATGACCTGCTTCAATTCCTGCCTCTGGGTTCCTGCCCTGAGTTCCTGTCCTGGTGTTCATAAGGGATGGACCATAAGCCAAACAAACTTTTTTCTTTGTAATCCCAATTTGCTTCTGGTCAGTGTTTTAGCACAGTGGGGGGGGGGGGAGAGCAAACTAGAACAGAAACTGGTAGTGAGAGAAGAGTATGCTATAGTGAACCTTTCTGTATTTGCCTTTCTGGTGTAGGGTGGGTGAGATCATAGAGCTATTTGGAGCTTTGGACTAGAGAAGCTATTGACTGCTTAGAGCTTTCTGGATGGTGACAGCTTAAAAGTTAGGAATGTTGAGCAAGATGAAGGAGGCCTGACTTGTGAAGTTTTCAGAGGAAAGCAAAGACTATCAGAGTTGTTTGTGTGATGTTTTGCTTTAATAATCTGTAGTTTCTGGACAGCTTGAGCTGAAGAATCAACTATGAGTAACAAGAAACCAGCATCTTTAAACTGAAATCTTTGATTTACCAGAACAGTCAATGCTGGTTAGCTGGGACTGAAAAATAAGCTATGATTTTAATAGGAGACCAAATCACTAAAGTGAAATCTTCTGGGAAGTTTTTCCTCATGGGCAGCAGCACACAAAAGTCATGGTCCTGTGAAGCCAAGCCTGTGTCTAAGGCTGGAAGCAGAACTTGGCAACATGTTAGTTTCCCATTTGGTACTGATTTTACAGGCATAAAGGGGTCATTGAGTGCATTGATGTCATTGAGTCTTGACAACGTAGGAGGCTTGAAGAGGTCATTGCTGAAGGTGCAACTTCAATTGCGGTAGACTCCCCAGAATTGAAGTGGTCATGGAGAGAAGCTGAGGTTTAGTACCAGGAGAGACCATTGGTAAAAGTGTAACCTCAGTTATAGGGGAATCCCAACATATTGGACATGCTAGTATGATGGGATGACAGTAGTCCAGCAAGTGTGTAAAGGAACCAGCGTGAACATACTACAAATGCGGTGTACTTTGGATAGCAGATCCAGAAAGTTGAGGCTACTCAAGTCCTTTAAAGCTCAAAAGATCATGAATGAGTTCCAGAGTTGGATACTGAGCTATTCATAGTGTTAGAGTTTGATTTGACTTTGATATGAATGTGGCCTGGTTCTTCCCTCTTGAAATAAGAAGGTATATAATTTATTTTATTTTTGAGGAGCTCACAGTTGAGGGACTTTGAACTTTTTAAAGAGAACTTGAATTGTTTATTTGTTTAAGACAAGATCTCTTTATGTAGCTCTGGCTGTCGTAGAACTCATAGAACTCATTATGTAGACTAGGCTGGGCTTGGGGTCTTGAACTTTTAAACTATTCAAATTTTTCAAGGACAGTGGTACTTTTGAAGTTGGGCAGTATTTTATAATTTGGTATTAATGTAAGATCTTGAGGAGAAGATAATATGTTTATATGTAGAGGTTTGTCCTGACCTTGATATAGTAGGTGACATTGTTAACACTTTAATTCAGACAAGCATTGTCCTGACCTTGATATAGTAGGTGACATTGTTAACACTTTAATTCAGACAAGCAAAGGACTTTGAGAGAAAATTGTCTTGATTGCTGTGATAAAACACCATAAGAAAAGGAATTTGAGGAGGAAAGGGTTAATTTCAGCTTAGTGTTCTACATCACAGTCTATCAATGAGGTATTGAGGTAATTTTCCAACCCAAATATGCCCCAGCAATGAAAACACAACTCAATTAATATGAATATAAGCTGTGCACCAAGATTGGGCAGATCTACTGCTACACTACCATCTTCCCTATCTATGAGACCCCTTAGAACTTGCAGTTTCTCCAGGCCATGTGCTTCTGCCCCCCTTTCCTTCTACCTCCTCCTCCGTGTCCCAGATCTCTCTCCCACTCCTCCTTCTTCTTTCTCTCTACTTTCAGCTCCACCTTCCCTATATCTGCCCAATCACCAGCTCTAGCCTTTATTTTACAAATTAAGGTGGGAAGAAGGTTTACAGGAAATCACCTGAGTGCTGTCTGATTGCTTGTTCACAACCCCTCACAGGAGAACAGAATTAGCATCGAATTACAAATAGCCCCAGAACTATCCTCAACAATGAGGAATTCAAACAGGGTAAAAACCTGGAGGCAGGAGCTAACAGAAAGTCCATGCAGAAGAACTGCTTACTGGCTTTCTCCCCATCACTATACTCATCCTGATTTCATACAATCAGCATCTCACAGTGAGGCCCACCCACATCAACCATCAATAAGAAAATAATATACCATAGCCTTGCCCACAGGCCAACGTAGTAGAGGCATTTTCTTGATTGAAGCTCCCTCTTCCAAAATGGCTCTAACTTGCATCAAGTTGAAATAGGACTAGCTAGCACAGAGATGTAGTGAAGACAGAGTATGACTCAAATTTTAACACGCAAATAAGGTAGTCTTTGGAGATTTACTTTGTAAGCATTGGTTTGGAGAAACAGTGCATTTGGATGATGTTGATTGGTTGATTCTTGAGGGTTTTACTGTAGCTGAAAGTGCTATATTTTCAGTCACCCCAAATTTATTATCTTGAAGAAGAAAAAAATAGATGTCATAGAAAGACCTGTTGAGGTCCCACATAAGAGAAAATTAAAATTCAGGAAGAACTTTCTATATCTTCCTGTAAACTCTAACTGAGGTCCTACTTAGCTCCCCAAGCTTGGGGTATAAGGGAAGGAAGTTGTTACTGCCCCAATTTATAGGATAGGAAAACTACAGACTAGGCCTCTTCATGACAAGAGCTGAAGACCCCTGATGAATCTCAGCCCTGCCTGACTATCCAAAACTCCTCACAAACCCCCAAGGGAGAAAAGAATTGGTCCCTTCTTCCTTGCCAATGCTACTCTCAGAGTGCCTAAGGACAAACAGCTTTTTATATCAAGTCGCTGCTTTGGTCAGCATCCTATCACTGTAATAATAATAATACCCAAGGGATCAAATCTCTAAAAGACAAAGTTATTCAGGCTCTGGTTCCTGAGCTTTGTTGAGTTTGTTGTTGTTGTTGTTGTTTTGTTTTGTTTTTTCATTCCAAGGCTGGTTGATGTCATAGTTTATGGCTTTCAGAGAGGCAGCATTCCATGGCAGAAGCTCTGCACAGAGCAAAAGTGTTCAGTCCTCTAAGAAGGAGTTGAGAGACAGGAAAGAAAGGGACTAGAATCCTGTTGTTCCCTTGAAGGACACAGCCCTAATAACCAAAAGACCTCCCACCATAGCCTACATCTTAAAATTTTCCACTACCTCCCAATAATGCCCATGAGATTGAGCCTTTAACTCGCTGGCCTCTGAGGTATGTTCTAGGTCCAAGATATAGCAACAACCCAAAGGGGAAGTTGAGGCCTCTGGTGTATGACAGCTTCTCTGGTCTGCCTGGGGCAGGGTATTTGTTGTTGTTGTTGTTGTTGTTGTTTTAAATAATTTATTTTTAGCTTTAATCTCCATTCTATAGTATCTCCTTATCCTGATGTTAAAAAACAAGAACAATTTGCTTTTGCTTTACACTGATCACATTCCTTGAGAAGAATTTAGACGAATATATGTGACAAATTTAAGAATTAATATGACCTTTGCCTTTTGGTAAGGGTGCAATCAATCACTGATACAAATAGAAGCCAGCTTGTTGTCCCTATTTCCTGTAATTCAGTGAAACCGTGTAAAGCATGTACTTGTATGTTATTTAAATGAATCATTCTTATGACAAGAATCTGAATGTGTTGCCAATCCTTGGCCATTCCTCAGGGACTGCTAGGGACAGCCACTACTGACATGACAGCCTTAGGTTGGATTTCAGCTGATGTGCCCCTCTGATATTTTTTCCCATTTGTAACTTCTATTGCCATACCTCCACACACACATACACTACGAGCTTACTCTGAAGATAAATAACATGTTGGAGTCATTGGGAATGAGGGGTATAAAGAAACATAAAGGAGATTTAGTGAGCCATCTCCCACACTGCAAACTCCACAAGTTTCAGAACTGAACACCCATTATTTTAAATACGATTGTCCTGGACAGGGGCCAGAGCACCCAAGACTCTTTCCGTAGAGCACCATTAAATGCATGAGAATCAAAAGAAGGTAATTTCCCAGCTATAATCAGACCTTCATTACTAGCCAGCTCTGGGGGGTAATTAGTCTCTTCCTCAGAATTGTTTCCTCTCCTTAAAATCTTTCACCCCACCTTACATCTTTCTTATGAATTACCCTCCAGGAAGCACAGCGCCAAGCATCCCCTCCCCCATCACCACAGACCTCTGCATTTCCACGTTTCTCTACTGAAGATAACAGCTATGATTTACATCTGTCCTTTCAAGTAGTCCTCCAAGCGTCAACTGTTCACGGATACCATTCTGCTTCTAGGCACTGCATGCTAATGGATGTACCTCTGGAAGCAGTTTTTGGAAATGATTAGAAAGGAAAGAATATGCCATTTGTTGGAGTGTCGGTGAGGTAGAAGATGCAGAGGCACAGGAGAAAAGCTGCTCAGAGTGCCTCTTTGGATGCAACCACCTTGATGGGGTACACATGTTCCAAAAGCTACATCTCAGGCAAATGAGGAATAAAAAGTGGATTTGACAGTTTTCCACAGTGTGTAAAGCTCAAGGAAAATAACTCATACTAATAAAACTCACACCCACACAAGAAGGGTTGTAAAATCAACATTTCTGCCCACTATTTTTGTTTGGTAAAAGGGAATGTCTGACTAGATCCATGTTTTCATCAGCTATCAACATACTTTATCTTCTTAAGAAAATCCTCCCGGGAAGACAAAGGGTAAAATATTGTTCATGCATGGGACTGGAGCGAAGGCTCAGATGTTCAGATTTTGGATTAATTCAGTGACTAGGGTTTTTTTGTTTGGTTTGTTTTGTTTTGTTTTGTTTAAAGGCAGGAGAGATGACTCTGAAGTTAAGAGCACTTGTAACTTCTGCAGAGGATCTGGGATCAGTCCCCAGAACCTACATGTTGGCTCACAATCATCTGTAGCTCTAATTACAAGGGAGTATAATGCCCTCTTCTGTCCTCTGCAGACTCCAAAATGAGATGGTCCACATGTATACTCTCAGGCACACACACATACACATAAAATAAATAAATCTATTTTATTTAACATTGTTAGTACAGAGCATCGCAGAAGCAGCTTCACTAACTTTGGGAAACGTTTTTAGGTTCCTGATGGAGCAGGCCAGGCATCTACCCTTTAACAAGCTCTCCAAGTGAGTCTTATGCCTGCCAAAACCTGAGAGCCACTTGGCTTAATGGGCATGGAGCACGAAAGAAGAGCTACACAGACCATCCATTCATGGCAAAAACAGTATTGCAGCCATCCTCTGTAAGAACACAGACAAAAACAAAGTGTGGAGAGATCTTAAATTCCGTGATGGTCCTTGTATGTGCTCATTGTTAGAAACTGGGTGAAAACACAGGTTGTGCTTAAAGAAAGTAAAAAAGAAAAAGAAAAACTGAAAAAGGCTTCCCATGGAGATAAAAAAAAATCGTTTCATCAAAAAGACTTTTAATAAAAGATCTCTATGTCAGTCAGATCCCAACTACTGTAAGATGTAAGAAAAGGCTTATGTTGGCTCACAGATTGGGACTTGAGTCAGTGTTAGTTGTCCCTAATGCTTTTGCGACTGTGGGATCCTATCACATGGAAACGCATGGTGGGTCAAAACTGCTCACCTCACAACCAAAGTGTGGAAGAGTGAGGAGGAGTCCAAGGTCCCATATCTCTTCTAAGGTCACACTACCAGTAAGGTTTTTGTTACCCGACCATAGTATTATTGTCTATTCAAGGTTATTCAAGTTCAAGACTACGGCCTGAACACATGGACATTTAGAGACACTTATGAACCGGTCTATAGCAGAAGAATATGAGCAGTCAGATAGGCAAGATATGGGGGTATGTATAGCAAGGTAAGATTGGTGGCTGCGTTAAGTATCCCACCACAGAGAGCGGGTTAAGCCATTCAAATTGAAGGTAGAAAGTATATGTTCTTTTTGTTGTTAAACTAAAGGATTTGTTCTGTTATGGTTTGAGTTTGAAATGCACCCCAAGGGGGTGGGGTGGTCATCTGTTTTGACACTTCATCCCTAGATAATGACACTTGGCTGGGAAGTGGTAGAGAATTTGAGACATGCTGCTCTTGGTTTCCGGTGATGTTTGTTCTCTGCCTCCTAGTTGGTCACACTATGAAATGTAGCAGCACACTCACTCTCCGGCGACAGCCATGCCTTCTCTGCCGAGGCAGACTCTATTTTCTGAAACCATCAACAAAAACAAATCTTGGCTCCCCCAGGTGGTTTCTGTTAAGTACTTTGCTCACAGCAGTGAAAATGTAACTAATGCACAGTCTCCAAAGAATGCATTAAGCAGCCTTTTCATTAAAAGTTGCACTGACTGGATAAAATAAGGGCTCCTAACCACTTCTCCTTGTGCCCTCTGCAGGGACTCTGATCAACCTGGGCATAGGAAGCTATGTGAAATCACCTGTGGTATCAGAAAATAGAATCCTGTGGAGAAATCCTCGCGCTGCCCTATTAAGGCCTGGGAAGAAAGGTGATTAAAAGGTTGTCTACTGCCCGGTGGTGGTGGCACACGCCTTTAATCCCAGCACTTGGGAGGCAGAAGCAGGCGGATTTCTGTGTTCGAGGCCAGACTGGTCTACAAAGTGAGTTCCAGGACATCCAGGGCTACACAGAGAAACCCAGTCTCGAAAAAAGAAAAAGAAAAAAGAAGGTTGTCTACCAAGATTATCTTCCTGGACCCTCAGCCCAATAATTGGAACAAAGGCAAGTATTTGGGGTCTGCCATTCCTGAGGTGGAAGAGTTGTACAGGCTGCAGTGTCCATAGGAGTGGTTGCCAATTTCTCCTAAGAAATAAAGAGTTCTGTGGTGATGGGGTGGCAGGTGCATTGCAACTTGGATCCACAAAGAATTGGCAAATCCGTTTTGATTTTCAAACTAAGAATGCTGTATGCATGGAATTACTAAGTATACAACTTCTGAGAATCTTTTTCACACAGTATAATTCTTTGGAGACTGATATTAATATATTAGTTGTATATGTTCCTACCATCCTAAGTACATGTTCTAATACTGAATTAAACACCAAGGTTCAGTTTTTCTATTATTGAGTAATATTCCATAATAGAGATGTACTACAGTATAAAAGTATACATCTTTAAGGATGTCCAGCTGTACACAGTTGAGGTCTTTAACTGTGCTACTATGAACATTCACCTACAAGGTTTGTATATGTTTTAATTTCTCTGGGATCAATGCCAAGAATGTAATTGCTAGGTCACATGGCCATGGTATGGGTAGTTGATAGGAAACTGCCAAGCTGTTTCCAGGGTGTCTGCACAATTTTCCTCTACCAACTTCAAGAAAAAAAGGTATGGTTTATGTTTTATGCGCTCTTGCTTATGTTAGGATGTCTTTTTATTGTTTCACATATGTGATAAACGGACAGGGAAAGTATGCTTGTGTCACGATAGATTTTTCTTGAAATTCTGTGTAACTGCTTCCAATGTCTTCTTAGAGAATGTGCCTTAAAGAAGTCAGTTCCTGGCCTTGGTTTTACTCCTTTGCAGACAACCAGTATGTGGTGTTGAGAAAGTGTACTTAAATATTTTCTTTGCTTTGTTTCAATAAAAATATTGCAAGACATGCTTTCAAAGTCTGTCTTCATCCATGTTCCATGAGATCTTCAGTTTCTAGGCCTTGTCTTCCCACTGTGCTCTGGTTGTTGCTTTTGTTCTGCATTCTATCATTTTCTCCCTCTTGTATCACATCCCTGGCCTTTCCTTGTGCGTTCTATCTCTTTGAACTCTAGGGGAAAAGTTTTAACTCCTTCTTTCCTGTCAAGGACCCTCTTGTCCACAGTGTCAGTCCAACTTCGGCCACTTTTAACGAGATCTAAATTCTGTGACTTTGATTTCATGTCAACCCTTCCATGTCTCAAACATCTTTCACTTCATGTAACCCCTCCATCCTCCCACCAGAAAATACTCAAATCCATCACATCCCTCCAAAACCGCTTCTGAAAGCACAAGTTTTCAGGTCAAAACTTACCGAAAGTGCTTCTTTTTCAAACTATTCAAAATAAATCATCTTTAAAGGCATTCTTCATCCTAAAAGTTCAAAGTGGTATATCTTTATCTTGTACTGTATTACTGCATTGTTTTTTAAAATGAGAGAAAATTAACATGACACAGAATTCACTAAATTGCTCTATTTCAGTACAGCATTCAGTGGCATTCAGCACATTTACAATGCTGTGTAATTTCTCCAGCCGCTGCTGAACTTTGAACCACTTTGCCGCCCCAAAGAAATCCTATACCAATTAAGTACACCTGCTTTTCACCCCTCTCCTGATGAACTACACCCAGTCTTTTTGGATTCACTTATACTGGTTGTTTCATAAAATTCCATCATTCAGTCTGTAGCTGATTGTGTTTGGCTTCTTTCGATGTTGCTTCTTTATATTTTATTTATATTATATTTATATTTTATATTTTTATAGTGAATATGATTATCAGAGTAGATTTATATTCATAGCAAGATGAATTTCAATATGCCAACTCCTACGCGTTACTCACTTTTATCCATGAGGGACAACTTTCAAAACGCTAGTCAATGCTTAAAAGTCATCACAGGAGTAAAATTTCTTTATACACACCGTGGACCATCTTTTTTCTCTACATGTAAACGTCTACCTTCTCAGTACAAGCTGGAATTTACAGTTTCTCTTTGGCATATGCAAATTGCCAGTGTTTCATATTCTCAAGTATTGTTTTTGTCTAGTAAAGTAAGGGTCATTTGAACACAAGTACAGTCATAGTGTGATGCTTGCTCTGATATGAAGGTGATTCCAAGGAAGGGGTCTGTATGGAGTGGATATGTTGGACAGAAGAATGGTTTCCTTGCAGGCAAGAAAGCAAGAGGAACTACTGCTCTTTCTGTTTCATCCAATTATCGCCAGCCTTATTACCAACATCCGATACCTGAGTGCCATACTTACTCCAACGGCTGAACCTATACTGACACATCCTTATCATGCAGGACCTCCAACATTTCCCTTTGGGGTTGAAGTTTGTATGGGCTTGGACATATATGGAATGATAGGTGTCACTGTCAGAGTTCCCTGGCTGTCCTAAAGATCTTCGTCCTGTGTCTCTTTGTTCGTTTGCTGAGACAGGCCTCACTATGTGACCCTGGTCAGCCTGGAACTCGCAAAATAGACCAGGCTGGCCTCAAACCCACAGAGATCCACTTGCCCCTGCCTCCCATGTGCTAGAATTAAAAATCAGAACCACACAAGCCCAGGATTGTGTGGTCTTTTTTGAACATTAATATTTTATGGGTTATCATTAGTCAGTGCCACATAGATGAATCTGGTTCCGATATTTGTCAAGGAATAACAGAGCAGGGTTACCTTATTGTCCTTCCCTTGTCTATGAAAGTAATACCTTTGATATCCTACAGTCGTAGGGTCCCCAGGGACCTGGAGGAGGTCACCCTAATGTCCCGATCTCTTCCTCTCTCCTGCACTTTCTGACTGAAAAGCCTGCCTTACTTTCAGAAAAAAAAAAAAAAAAAAGTCAAGGAAATATTATTCAACTCGATCCTCTTAGAGGAACTGAAGCAGGAACTAGAAAAGAATTCTGTTTACTACTGGATTCCTCCCCATGGCTTGTTCAGCCTGCCTTTCTTAAAAAAAAAAAAAAAANTCTCTCTCTCTCTCTCTCTCTCTCTCTCTCTCTCTCTCTCTCTCTCTCCCCACCCTTTAAGTAAAACAACGTTGAAAATGGGCTTCTTCTGAAAAGACAGAAAGCAAAAGGAACACTTTTGAAAGAAACAGACTATGAGATGATTTCTCTGAGTGGAAGGGAAGAAGTGCGCTGCTCGAAATTGAGGTTCAGGAACTAGCAGCCAGGGTTACATTTTATTCTGTCATTTAGAGAAATAACACAGGCAAATTCTTTAATGGTTGTGTACATTACCAGGGCAAAATAATAATACTTCACGGTGTCATCCTGAGACTTAAACGAATGAACACTCATGTGTTAGCAGTCAGCACAGCACTGAGAAATACCTGCATCAGCTGAGGGGGCAGCTCAGTTTGTCAAGCACTTGGTGAGCATAGGAAAGGCCCTAGTTCAAGACCCAAGAGCCAGGAAGGGAAAAGCAAAACAAAAAGAATAGAAAATATTATGTTTAAATATACATTTTTAATTAAATTCTAAAACAATTATTTGTACCTCATATTTTATGACATTTCAGAGAGACATTATTATTATTATTATTGTTATTGTTATTATTATTATAAATTTCTTTGACTTTGAGTAGTCAATACATGAAAGCAGTAGCAACTTGTAGCTGATTTCTTTCTTCTAAACACAAAGTTCATTCCTAATATTACTTCCTCTACTACCCGAAAACATCCTTGCCCAGTACTCTTTGAGTGTTATTTCGATTCCAGCATGCTCTATGTAGCTCCCTCACAATGTATGCTTTTAGGCAGAGTTCCTCTTTTCTTGAACCTTCCACACCTGCACGGGAGAGAAGCAGGGAGATCAACCCCTAGAGATAAAGCCTGCAAAGCTCCCAGTAATTAACTCTACAAGAGACAAAGATGCCTTTGAAGGGTCAGTTCCCAGTGGTCCTTCCAAACTCTTGGTGCGTGAGTCCGAACTCAGTTTACTTCCAGCTTTGAAGAGGGTCCTTGGCACCTGTCACTGGAGGAATGAGCATATCGAAGAAGCCACACGTATCCCCAAATTCCAATATGGACACTTCTGGACAAGAAGTTAGCATGTATGTCTTTAAAGGAAAATTATTTTTCAAGAGAAAAGTTGATAAGAGGTGGAAATCAAAGACCTTCTAAAAATATTCTGGGAGAGTCCAAGGAGGCTATACAGATCTTACAGAATATGAAATAAAGGTCATGGAGGCTTTTAGGATTTACTCATGGGGGGGGGCACATGTCCTCCATAATAGATAAAAAGTCTTCTATTAACGCCAAGAAAAAAAAAAAAAAAGACTGGGAAGAAGTCCTTCTCCCTATTTGGGATTATCAAAGGTAAAAATAGAAAACAAAGTGAAATGGTATACATAAGAGACATGCACTATATGATGATCAATTCTGGTCCATTAACCTACCCTGTCAATAGTTTCTCAGGTTGAACAACCTGACCTTGATTGTATAAGTGGCCTTTGAGCTTGCATGTGTCTAAGTTGGAGTTTAATGAAAGTCCCTACATCAGAAAATTAACATAGAAAGTTAAGTAATAAAGTTACCTAGGGACCATATAATATGGAGTATAACTATTCAAAAAAGCTCTAGAATTGAATATAGGTTTCTTGTTTTGTAATATTTATTATTTCCATGTCATGTTATCTCACAAATTTCTGTTTTCTATAATGTGTGGTATCCAGGCCAGCAGTATTAATTGATTATATGAATAGGTAAATAATATGTAACTATTAGTTCTACCTACTAGTGAGAAATTTGACAAGGGCTGTATAAAGAGAATGGATAAAATGCTTACAAACTGAAGAATACCAGAAAATGAAAAGCACTGTGTTATTGTTAGTAACATCAAGAATAACCTACAATAGATTAAATATGTAACTTCAAAAATTATTTTTGGTGCAACAAAAAATGTCACAAAAATCTAAGAAAGTAGTACATTTCCTATAGTATATTCAGAAAGTTAAAATATTAAACTTTCTACCTACAAAAATTCCCCAAATATTTAAAGCATTATTGGAATATGATAGTTCTCTGCAAGATAGTATTCTTAAGTTTGTATTAAAAGCAGCAGTTTAAAAGGCTGGACAAGATAGGCTGAAGGAAGGACAAGCTAACAGAAGGGAAGAAAGACTAAAACAGACTATTAAAACTCAAGAAGCAGATTATGTAATTTAGACACAAGTATTCCACTCTCAGGAAACCCTGTGGGTATCATTTTATTGCAGCGTCTTGCAACAACTGATATTAATAGTGATGACAAAGATCACATAATTGTTGGGAGAATATGCTAGTTAAAAGGCACAGAAATGATTAGTGCACATCTTCAGCATAATTTTCATTTGAAAATGCTTCTTTCAAATGTGGTTATTTAAAGAGTAATGTTCAACTTGTGTTTTACACAATTCTATGTAATTTCCCCTGGGGGTCAGGTTTTCTTTGCCTTAAATGTTGGTTCTAAGCAAAGCTACTGACAGGCCAACAAAGTCTTCTAAACCTCCCACACCAAGGGCATTCCAGCTTAATTGTTCTTGAAGTACTGCTTCTAGGATCCTGTGTAAGTGTCCATTTGTAAATTCCTGGGGATGACAGATTTCTGATTCCACAGAGTCTTGGCACCCAATGTTTTATTTGTAGTTTCCGAACATATGAAATATGACTGCAGTTTGGTATTCATAGACTAACACCAACAAGCTCATTGACTTTATCAAAGATTCTAGATCAGCATTCTTTTAAAAATGTGGTTGCTAACACAGGTTCTGACACTGCAAAGGTCCCATATGCATGCACACACAGATGGGAAAATTTCCAGTTGGGAGTGGTAGGGGTATTAGATTGTTTTTTGCTACTTTGAATCAGTTGCAATTTTAAAATGCTGCTAGTTTTACTTTTATAAATATAAATTACTATTTAATCTGTCATTAATGCATTTGGTTATTGGTTGGCTGGTTAATACTATAGTATGGTGAGACATTGTTGCCTCAAACAAAATTTCTGACATAAAATTTTCAGTGATTGAGCTTTAACATGAACTAAATTTATACATAACTCATTCTTTTCGAGATTTATTTACTTATGACTTATGTGCCTGCACAAGTTTGTGTATACCATGCATGCCATGAAAAGGTTCTTGGATCTTCTGGAACTAGAGTTACATTCAGTTGTGAACTACAAGTTGTGGGTGCTGGGAAGCAAACTCAAGTCCTTTGAAGGAAAGCGCCTGCTCCTAACTGCCGAGCCATCACTCTAGCCCCCATGCCTTGTTCTTTATCACTGAGGCATGTGCAGAAACCAGCCAGCACCTCACAGTACAGCCCTGCATGTTCTCACTGTTTGTGCTCTCAAGATAATTATGAATTAGGTATTAGGCTTTTTTTTAAGTTCATAGAGCATAATTTATAACAGAAAACCTTGCACAGGAAGTGTTTGTTTTAATCCATCCAGTAAATAATAATTATTTTGATAAAATGAAACATTTTAAAAGATTGTATTTATTTTCGTGTGTGTGTGTGTGTGTGTGTGTGTGTGTGTGTGTGTGAGAGAGAGAGAGAGAGAGAGAGAGAGAGAGAGAGAGAGAGAGAGAGAGAGAGAGAGAGAGAGAGAGAGAATTTCTGTGCCCCACATTCATGAAGGTACCCCTGGATGCTAGAGGGCATCGGATCTCCTAGGACTACAGTTACAGGTAATTGTGAGACACCTAATGTAGATGCTGGGAATGGATCTTAACTGCTAAGCCATCTCTTTAGTTAATAATAAACAATTCTTACATTGTTTCTCCCAACTTTAACTCTGTAGTTTATCATTCTTGAATTTTTTGCTATCCCAAAATTATATTTCATTTTAAAGCTAGCAGTGGTAGAATGTCTAGGGTTTTTGTTTGTTTGTTTGTTTTGTTTTGTTTTTTTCCTTTCCTCAACGAGCTGGGGTTTCCACCCAGGGAGACAAGAGTCTTTAAAAGGAGACAGAGTTGGAGAGAGAATAATAAATGGGTAGTGCTCTGAATTACCAAAATCACATTGTTCTCTAGAGTAAATCAGTCCATGCAGATGCCAGATAACAAAAGCTGTGTATACTTGGAGACCCGTCCAAACTATTTCTGCCCATGAACTTCATAAACAAGTTGTCAACAAACATGCATACACAGCTCTGTCTTCCCTGCAAAGGAAATCTCCTAACTCCTCAGGCTGGTCATCTGACTCCACAGAGAATTTACTTGTGAATAACTTTAATCAGACCAAGCTTCTCTGTTGGCTGAAGGAGCATAGGAATTTTCATTCCTCGGAAGAAGTTGTTCTGCCCTCGGCACAGGATGCTCCGAGCAGCAGCGAGCTTCCCCACCTCAGAGGTCCAGTTTTAATGCTTTGCCTCTGTTCCAAGCTGAGTCACAGGCATAGCTCTGGCATTCTTGTTCTTGCCTGCTCTTTTCTGTCGCAGCATGCTGCACTCCTGCACTCAGCCTCAGCGTTGTCTTTCGGCATTCTCTTTTCTTTCTTTTCTTTTCTTTTCTTTTCTTTTCTTTTCTTTTCTTTTCTTTTCTTTTCTTTCTTTCTTTCTTTTTTTTTTTTTATATTTTAAATGAAACAAAACATGCTCTTTTTTTTTTTTTTATTTTAAAGCCTCAATTCAGCATTAGGCTACCTTGAAGATTTTTCCATAAATAGTCCAGGGAATGGTTTAATCAATTTTTATGCTTTCAGTGAAAGATCTGTTTCCCCGGCAGAGCTTCCTGTCCATTTGTAAGAGGCATTTGTTTTCAGTTCAGCTCTGACACCAATCTCAAGAAACACTCAGTCCTACAGCTGCTTCTCTGATATTATGAATCATGGGCATAAAAAAAAAAATCCATCTTCTAAGAATGTGGCTTGAGGACATCTCTGAAGGTTCCTGGCTAGATGCTTTAGTCCCTGCTGAGGCAGGCTTGGGAGGCAGCAGCGGTTTTTAAGGAGGAAAGCGCGGTGAGAAGTGCTTAGGTCATGCAGGCACATCTCGAGGAAGGGAGTAATGCAGTTCTCACAGAAGCAGGATACATTTTCTAAGAATACATTGTTCTATTAAAAAAAGAGCAAGATAGCTCCTGAATTACCTGTGTTATCATATGATCTTTTCTACACGCGCTCCAGCCATTGTAATACTGGCTCTCATGAGGCCCTCACTGGAGGGCTCCAAGTTATGAACTAAATAAACAGCCTTTTGGAGCTGAGCACGATGATTTACCAGGTAGAAACAATTGTTGCTCAAGCCTCACAACCCGAGTTCAAATCCCAGAACCCATGTAAATGTAGACAGAGGGAGCCAACGCCACACGGCTGTCCTCTGACCTCCACAGGCATGCCATGGCATGTGAGCCCCCACCCCATATCATATGCATGCACACTACTAGCAGTAGCAGTAATAATAATAATAATAATAACAACAACAACAACAATAACAACAACAACAACAACAACAATGGTAATCTCCTTTCTTCTTAAAGAATCCATGAGCTATCTTATTAAATATCTCCCTGGAATTGATTTTGCCCCCATTATGCTTGCTGCTCCTGTGGAACTTTAGGAAATGTTGAATAGAAAAACGTGTAGCAGATAGAGACACTCATAGTAAAGAGTTGGCTTTAAGCAGTGGTGTGCTGAAGTGAAATATTGGCCCTAAGTCAGGAAGAGACAAAAAAAAAATGTACATCCTAATTTCTTTCAACTGTTTTTGAGCAGAAATATTGTGTCTTGACAAATGGATTGAAGGGGTAGGCAGAGAAATCACCAACCCTTGTTCTCAAGTCCCTCCTCATTAACCTTGAATTTCATAAAAATTCCTAATGGCTCTAAAAATTAGCGACATTCCTAAAAATCTCCAACAAACATATGTACTGGGAAGTAGATTGAGAAGCAAAACATTTTCTGCATTATTTACCGTATGAACTGTAAGTTCTTTCACAAAACAGGTAGGAAAAACGTACAGATGTCTCACACAATATTCTCCTAGCTGAGACACAGTAGTTTAGAATCGATGAAGAAGAGAATGGGACAGCTATACGGCAGCTGTCACTTCCAAGCACAAATATGAGACACAGATTTGCACTTTCCGGGCGCATAGTGTTTGTCTTATTATTGGCACACTTTTTCTGCACGTGTCTAAAGGTTTCATCTCACTGAAGAACAACATCTGCTTTAGGACTAGAATTCCCCCGGTATATCACAAGGGACCTTGTGCTTAGTTCAGTTCTGGCACTAAATGGAAGAAACACCTCAGTCAATAGCTGGTTCTCTACCATGTGAATCAGAGACAGAAACAAAGCATGCATACTCATTTGTGTGCTAATCAACAGAAGAAGCCAAAGATAATATACCGTGTCTGTGTGTGTGTGTGTGTGTGTGTGTGTGTGTGTGTGTGTGTGTGTATTTCTTTTCAGGTAAACTGCTACAGGCTGTAACTGAGGCAGTCATGAGTCTTGGGAGTTCCCTGTGCTGTGAGTGTAACCTGTATATCTGTGGGAGACAGTCTCTATATTTATAGAATTTAAATGTTTCCTTAATTCTGGGGAAACTGACAGAGAGTGGGTGAATATTCCTACTGAATCCAGAAGAACCAAGTAAAAAGTGCCTCTCAGGAAAAGTAGTTCACTGACCTCAGCTGCTTTCCAACCTGGAAGAAAGCTACACAGGCTTAGAGATAGGTGAAGGTGACCAAAGCCTAGGTGGGTCTCACTTAATTAAAAGGTAATTAAAGAGAAGCCAATTAAGTAGAGGCGTGGGATCTGTGGGAGGATAGCCCTCAAGCAGAAAAATATTAGAGCCACAGCTCAGCTCTAAAGATCGCTACCGCCAAGAAGCACAGGAACATTTCAAATAAGACAGGAATGTAAAGCTCACAGGAAAGGAAGAATAACCTTTCATCAAAAGAGCAAAGATAAAGATGGAATACAAAACCTGATATAGCCTAAGACACTTACAGGGAAGGAAACTGAAGGCAGCACAATGCCAGCTGATGCACAGAAGTTCTGTGTTTCACGTGCAGTGCAGAAAGGAATATAGCCATGTGAGTTAAAATGGTGTGTACTCATATGAGTCCTGTGTGCACCGTGTGCAGCTCGCACAGAGAGTGGGACGATGTGAGTTAAAATGCAGACAGCAGTAGAGAAGGTAATTGTATTCTTCATAATTTTCTCCATTATCCAGGTTTATACACTAAATATTATGCCATTAATGGGGGGAAAGTGTGTTTTCATTATAAAGCAATGCAATAATGTAATACAAAACTTTTTTTTTTTTTTTGAGAAACAGTCTCTCTATGTAACCCTGGCTGTCCTGGAACTCACTCTGTATTCCTGGTTGGCCCCAAACTCAAGACCTGCCAGTGTCTGCCTTCCAAGTGCTGGGCTTAAAGGTGTGTGCCACCTCATTCAGTTATTAAAAAAAAAATCTTAATAAGAATAAAGATTGTTTAACTACCCTGTTACCATTGTGTAAACTCATTTCCTCTATATTTACATTTTATCTATATACATATATATTTAATATATACTAAAATCTACACGTCAGTTTTTAAATAAAGTTTCAAGTTATGTTATCTAGGGACGTATCTTCATTTTATTTTACTGCATAATCTTCTATGGTTTTTAGACAATCTCACATAGGGTCCAATGTACAATAACCACTCTCTCACTACCTACCTTCTCACTTCTCTACACCACTCTTGTTCCATGATCCCCACTGCCCACAGATCTCTCTAATCTTCATCAGCATTTGTGGAGGTTTGAGAATAGTCCTCATAGACTCATATACTTGAATTCTTGGTTCCCAGTTAGTAGAACTGTTGGGAGGTATGGTCTTACTGGAGGAGGCATGCCACTAGGGGTATAAGCTTTGAGGTTTCAAACACTCCCTAGTGTGAGCTCTGTTTCCCATCCATGGTACATGCTGCGAGCTCTCACTTGTTCCTGCCACCATGCCTTTAATCTACCATCACCCATTACTGGTCCTAACCCTCTGGAACCATGAGCCCAGTAACATGCTTTCTTATCAAAGTTGCTTTAGTCATGGTATTTTATCACAGCAGTAAGAAAGTTACTATTTACCATTTTTGTGCATTGTATATGTGTGTGTAGGTGTGTGTGTGTGTGTGTGTGTGTGTGTGTTTGTGTATGCAGGTGTGCGATAAGTGTGATTGTGTGTACATGTGTATGTGTGCATGTATACACACATATGTGTGGGCATATATACATGTACATGTGTGTGATTATGTTCGAGTCACAGTTTAAGCAAGGGAATCTTTATGAGCATTAGTTTAAGAATTATCTATTGAGAATGGCTGGTTCAGTAGTGGGTACACAATTAAAGACAGTGATTCCTCCCCTCCGAAAAAGATTAATGCTAGCCAATAGTTCAGGTCTAACAGGTAGAGCACCACGAGCCCCTCCCCTTCCATGACTGACTGTTGACAGAGCCAGTTTTAGTTGGGCCATGTACTGTAACTGCAGTTACTGTACACCAACTACTACAATGGTTGTATCAAGTCTAGTGGATGGCATTTCACAGCAACCCACTAGAGAGCAGGAAGGACATTTCCTGCTTAGCTCTTGTTCTCTGTCTCTGTCTTACAACAAAGTGTGTGGTACCTTCTGCAACACGATTTTCTCCTCCAGTTCCAGTGAGCAATACGGAGAATTGACAATCGTGTTTTGTTTCAAGGCCTCTGGGACCCCGTTGACCAAATTCTGTGGAGGTATCTCACTCCTGAGACTGAGAACTATGTTCAGTAATGTACTGTTTCTAGGAACAGCACTATTCAACTGCTCATAATTTTTATAAGTGTTCACTTAATGGCTACAAAACATGCCACAGAAAATATAATATAAATGTAAATAACATGCTTATTTTTTCTATTATTAGTGCACATGATGAGGACTTCAAATATTTTATTTAAATCATGAAGGATAAGAAATACATATCTTTACATAAATAATATTTTAGTGCTTTAGATTGGCTAACTAAAATAATTAGATTGATCTTTAACATAATTGACCCTCTTCTTTAATCCTAATGACACTTCTTCAACATTAAATACTAAAATCATTTCCTTTTTTTTTTTTTTCAGAAGAGGAAATTTAGCATTAGATCATAGATGGGTGGTAAGATAGAACTCTACACCCTGCCTGGAAGTCACTTCAGTGTCACATGACTTTTCGAAACTCACTTCACTGATAAACACCATCTGCAGACATGCCTAATCGTTTATACTTCATAGAACCCTACCAGAAAAGGGGTATTTAAGTTCTATTTTGGGTGACCTATCGGCCGAGCAGGAAAGGATACTACATTTTCGTTCTGATTGGCATTATTTTCTTTGCTTTCAAGATCTCGGAAGAGGAATGTCTAAACACAGAGTAACTGCATTCCAAAGGATGAGTAACTGGACTCATTCCTGTTTATCACACTGTGCATTCATGTAAGCAGGATCAAAGCAAAATGGAAACACCACAAAACTTAAAGGAATCCCTTTCCCTTACAACAACACCCAGTGAGCCCCCCCCCCCCAGGAGGATGGCAGCTGAAAGGAGAGAAACAGTGCTTACTTCTGACTTCGAGAATAAGCTCTTGATACCTGATCAGAAACAATACTTTTAAAAACTAAAGTCTTTGAAATGCAAGTGGGAGAAATTTCAAAGAAGAAAGAGCTAGAAAAAGAAAAAGAAAAACAAACAAACAAACAAACAAAAACAGAGAAAGCAGGCCCAGAAGGAAAAAAGGCAGCAGGTCTCTGCCAGAGGAGAGAATGAGAAGAGTGTGGAGAAAGACCAGACTCCCACACACCACTCCTCCAACACAAACAGTGCTAATGAAATTCAACCGGATTTGAGGCTGGAACAGCCAATCAAAGCAACTGAAGGAAGCCTTGGGGAGGGATCAGCTGGGCAAAGCTGAGCCAAGTCCTGCAGACCATCAGGATTCAGTGTATAAAGTACATGGAAGGCAGAAGGCAACCGTCTACTGAAAGCTGCCTGCACGTAGTCCTGGGAGATAACCAAGGCTTGGGCAGTCATGGCTCCACTCTAGCTACGAGGCTGAAACAACCTCTCCCCAGTGTTGTGTGTATGATGTGGCAGCTGAAAGAGTGATACCTGTAAGGCATCCACACAGTGACTTTTTTCAACAAGGCATTTTACCTGTGCCTGAGAAGAAAGAGTTGCTTGCAGAGGAGGTTGTGGGAAGTAAGAAGCAGAATAGGGTGACATGGAAAAGATGGGCACATGTGTAGGTTAATTACATGAAGTATGACTTGGAGAGACACTATATGAGAGTAATTCTATAAGGTATCATCAGGAAAGTGGCAGTGAGTCAGAATTTAAATAAAGTACCCTCCCAGGAGCTATCTGGATTTGTGAATGAAACAGACAAGCACACATATGCACATGCACTCGTACACACACACACACACACACACACACACACACACACACACATGCCCGTCTGGCTAGCACACATTTCTCTCCTGCAGTCCTGTGCCCTGGCTCCTTCCGGGCAGCTCCCCAGTCTTTGCTGCCCAGGACACTTCCAGCCAGCCCTACTCCGGACTGCATTCCTTCTCACCTACTTTTCAGATGATTTTCCCTCTGCAGCTCTAAATCTGATCCGCCTCCCTCTGAATCATGGGGATTCTCCCTCTTTCCTTTCTCCTAGTTCCTAGTCTGCGCACATCTAAAGGTCCCTCCTCAGTCTACCTGTCCAGTCATTGGCCGTTGGCTCTTTATTGGTTGATCAAAAACCAACTAGGGACAAAGACCTTTAGTGTTTAGATGCAGAGATTCCTGATTTGGGGGGCTGGATTAATTCAAAGCATTAGAACCAATTCTCAACAACATGAGTCTTCCTGGAAAAAGTACACGAATGTCAGGGATACTCACAAGGAATTCTATCTTAGCAAAACTTCAGGACTTCAAAGATTTTACACACACACACACACACACACACA
>NC_034605.1:19094521-19097544 GCF_900095145.1 Mus pahari
AAAGAAAGAAAGAAAGAAAGAAAGAAAGAAAGAAAGAAAGAAAGAAAGAAAGAAAGAAAGAAAGAAAGAAAGAAAGAAAGAAAGAAAGAAAAAGAAAGAGAAAGATAAAAAGAAAGGAAGGAAGAAAGAAAAAGAAATTGACTTGGGATTATGTCCTTCTTTAAATTATTTAGGACAAGGACAATATTAAGTCATTTTAGCGAAAAAGAGAAAAAGAAACTAAGAGATCATCAACCGTAGTAGCCCTTCCCTGAAGAAAGCACAAAGGGATGGAATTGAGCATGAAGTACAGTAGACCAGAGGAAAGACTATGATGCAAGCAGCAGTGACAGGCGCAGCTAATAGCTTGATACAGTGGTAAATTCAATTAATGACTCACCAAGAACACAACCACATAAAGACTTTTTTTTTTTTTAAATTAATCAAATAGGTAGGGTCCCAGTGAAAGGACTCAGCAGGTCAGGGTGCCACTGTTGAGCCTGATAATCTGAGTTCAGTCCCCTGAACTCACATGATGGAAGTAGAGGATGGACTCCCACAGGTTATACTCTGACCTGCATAAACACACTTTGGGGTATGTGTAGGATGTGTGGGTGTATATGTATATGTATGTGTGTATGTGTGGTGAGTGTGTGTGTGTGTGTGTGTGTATGTGTGCATGTGTGTATGTGTGTATGTGTGTGTGTGTGTATGTGTGTGGTGTGGGGAGCAGTAGACTATGCTAGGAAACTTGGTAAGGTTGAGGGGTTCAGAAACTCTGAACCTCAGGCCTAAGGAGAGTAGGCATTTTACCTGCTTCCTACCGGGTCCCTGTCACAGGGCCACAGTACCCAACGGAGAGGACCATGGCAATCAGTCACATAGGGGCAGCACCCCGATGCCCCTCCACATGCAGATGAAGCACCTGTCACATCTCAGACCAAGCCAATAGAAAGGAAAGCACCTGCTCTTAGACCCCAACCCACCCCAAAACGTATATAAGGATCCTGTCCACAAAAATAAGGGCATGAGAATTGTTTTACCAAGGATCTTCTGGGAGCGTCTGTCATAAAAGAGCTGTAACACTCGTGGGGAAAGTGTTCTTTCCCAAAGCTCACATCAGGAAGCTGCTCAGATTTGCTGTGGTCACTTCAAGAGTGGCAGCTCAGCCAGATCTGACCCCCACCTCCCTGCTCATGCTCTTCACCACAGTGGCTACCTCCATCTGACTCCCCTCTTCCCTTTCAGACTGTGCAACTCCTTGGCCACTCCCAGTGTCTGATACACAGACCAGCAGGGGGTAGAATGGGGGTGGAGTGTTTGTGTGTGATGTGTGTGTATGTGTGTGTGTGTGTGTGTGTGTGTGTGGTATATATACATAAATTAAAAAGTAAAAGTTATTTACAAACACCAGTAGAAAAAATTTTAAGTGTAATAATGATGCTAAAATATTTAGCTTTCATCAGGGGAATACTATAGGCACTAAACTGATTTACATCTCATTTAATATGTTATACTCCACATTTTAAATGTTTGTGCTAAAGTAAAAGAAGCGGTCTTCCTCAGGATGAGCACACGATCTGTCATCCAATAATAAATGATCATCTCTGAAAAATATACATGCAATTATATATAGACATACTGCTGGACTAGGTGTGACCTCCCATTGAGGCCAGACAAGGAAGCACAGGATCCACAGGTAGGCAGACAACAGATTCGGGGACAGTCCCAGCTCCACTTGTTGGAGCAAGAAGATCAAGCTATACTTCTGCTACATATGGTTCAGGGGACTTAGATTCAGCCCGAGCTCACGCTTTGATTGGTGGTTCAGTTTCTGTGAGTCCCCAAGGGTTCAGGTTAATTGACTCTCTTGGGCTTCCTATTGAATCCCTGTCCTCTTCAGAACCCTCATTCCTTCCCCCAACTTTTTCATAAGACTCCCTGAGCTCCATCTAATGTTTGGGTCTGGGTCTCTGCATCTCTTTCCATTGGCTGCTGAGTTGATCCTCTCAGTGCATAGTTACGCTAGGAACCTGTAAGCATAGCAGAGTATCATTAATAGTGTTCTGGATTGGTTCTTGCCTATGGCATGGTTCTCAATTTGGGCCAGTCATTAGCTGGTCATTCCCCGTTGTCTCTGATGCATCTCCACTCCCTGAACTTCTTGTTGACAGGATAAATTTTGGGTTGAAGGTTTAGTGGGTGGGTTGTTGACCTTATCCCTCCACTGGGAGTCCTGCCTGGCTACAGAAGTGACCACTTCAGGATCCGTAGTCTCCACTGCTAGGAGTCTCAGCTAGAGTCTCTCCCTCATAGATACCCTGGCACCTCACCATCCCAGGTCTCTGGCATGTCCTAGAAATTGTGTGCATGTGTGTGTGTTCTCTCTGTTCCCCTCCCCATCCTCTTTTCCATCCACCAATATCTATTTTATTTCTCCTTCTGAGGAGGATTCTACCATCCTCCTTTGGTCCCTTGTTGTTATTTGGCTACTTTGGGTCTGTGGATTAGAGCATAGTTATCTGTACTTTATGGCTAATATCCACTTATAAGTAAGTACATATCATGTATATCTATATATCTTATGTGACACGGCAAAAAAAAAACAAACAGATTAATTAGATAAAAATGAATGTTTAGACGAGACATGGTGTTCACACTTGTAATCTCAGAACCTGAAAGGCGGCATGAGAGGCAGGGGTTTAAGGCTGTCATTGGCTATATGAGACCCTGTCTAGAAAATAAAAAGTTTTTAATTTAAAACTTATTTTCCTTTTCCAATAGAGTGGGGAAGGCATCCCAAAATAAAACCAATTTAAAAATGTTTGTTCTAGTTTTAAATAATAGCATTAAATGAGAAATTCTAAGGTTGATATAAACATACTATAGAATAAGAAAATAAAAATTTGTTATAAGAAGAAGTGCTAAGTCTGAGTCTAAGCCTTCCTTTAAAGGTGATTGCCCAACTACAGTGGAAGATTTGAAGATATACTTTTCAGAAAGTAGATAAAGAAGGAGGAGGAGGAGGAGGAGGAGGAGGAGGA
>NC_034605.1:19097629-19153866 GCF_900095145.1 Mus pahari
GGAGGAGGAGGAGGAGGAGGAGGAGGAGGAGAAGCAGCTGGTCATTACTGTACCCACATCTCATCCTAGCACTCAGGAGGTGGTCAGGTTGATCTCTGTGAGTTCCAGGTTAGCCTGGTCTATGTAAGGAGACCCTGTTTATGAAAAAAAAATGTAAAATACTCTAAGACTATAATAGAATTGAAAATTCTAACTATTCATCATGACCTTCAAAAAGAGAACATTCATGTCTTTTAAAAACATTTCTAAAATATTTACTAATTTTAAGCCACCAAGGAAGTTCTATAGATTTCAAGGAATTAGCATTAATGTGTAAATGTTTGTAACCCAAAGCAAATATATTACATTTAAAATAGATTGCAAGCTCAAACTTAATTGGTCAGGGAAGCCTCATGTAGCCTAGGTTGGCCTTAGACTCCTGATTCTCCTACCTTAACTTCCCAAGTGTTAGGATTAAAAACTAATTTTCAGATAAGGGATGAATTACATAGAAAAGCTGTAACCTGAGGAAGTAAGGAAGCCTTGAGCTGTACTGTAAAGCAATATTGAGAAAGAAATTTCTGTCCTTATATGCATGTGTATGAGATGAAGAAGAAGGGGAAGGGGAAGGGGAAGGGGAAGGGGAAGGAAGGGAGAGGGGAGGGGGGAGGAGGAGGAAGAGGAGGAGGAGGAGAAGAAGAAGAAGAAGAAGAAGAAGAAGAAGAAGAAGAAGAAGAAGAAGAAGAAGAAGAAGAAGAAGTAGAAGAAGAAGAAGAAGAAGAATGAGCTACATTTTCAACTGAAGAGTCTAAAGAAAGGGCAGAGAAAGACCACAAAAGATTTTAAAATGGAACAAATAATAACGGTAAAGGTACATTTTTAACGAGAAATGCAGGTCACTGAATGCATTTAAAGATTGTTCATAGAAGGGACTAATGGAAGAACTATTCGCACAGTTACAGGGACAGAGAAAGAGGCTGCAGACACAGAGGGTACAAACAAAAATGTCAGAAGCAGTCTGCATTCCCTTCCTGTAAAGAGAACTAGATTGAGATAGCTCAGACCCCATGTATTAACCTTAAGCAAGACATGGCCCTTTATTTTCTCAATGTCCTTATACATACATACATACAGCTTCTAAAAATAATAAAGCATTCAGATGCCACAGTAGCCAGGGTGCAGTGTGCTTTACATTAATGTCTTTGCTGTTGTTTGCTTATTTGTTTGTTTCTTTTCCATTAATTTATTTGTTCACTTTATAATCCAATCACAAATCCCCCTCTCCTCCCCGTGTCTCCCTTACAAAGCCCCCCAATACCAGCTCATCCCGGAACATCAAGTCCCAGCCAGACTGAACACACCCTCTCCTGTTGAGGCAATAGAGTCAGGAGCAGCCCCAGCTCCAGTTAGCGGAGGACTTGTATGAAGGCCAAGCTACACAGCTGCTACATACGTGAGGGTGAGAGGGGAATCTATGTCCAGCCTGTGCTTGCTCATGTAGACAGATCCCACTTTTACTGCCATACTTCTCCAAACTCCCCTGAAGTATAAGGAAAGAGAAGGTTTAAATTTTTAACATTTAAAGGAAACACAAACAAATAAACAAAAAAAACAAAAAACACACAAAACAAACAACAGAAAAAACCTAAGCAAACCAAAATCTAGGTGATACCATTCCTGGTTTACTGACTTGGCACACAACGAGTTTCCCTGTGCACTCTCAGGGAAATTGAGATGAGACCCTGCAACAACAGGCACTTGGCAATCACAGTATGTCTGAGGACTCTTGTGCAGCACAGGAGGTGACCATCCTGATCCATTCCCCTGTGTAAAAAAAAAAAAATGTCATTTGATGTGGACTGTGTTTGGGTGGATTACTAGAGCAACATACTTTGAGCGGTGTGGCTTCAAGAACAGATGTATCCTTCGCACCATTCGGGAGGTGAAGTTCAAGACTAGAGTGCTGGCAAGTTCCAAGTTCATTTGTCCTAGCAAAGATCAACTTCCTGTCTTCTCACTGAGATGTGAGTTGGCTGAGAGAAGACACTAATCCCACGAGAAGGGCTCCAGCCTCAGAGCCTCATCTAAATATAACCACTTCCAAATATCAGCACACTGTGGAGAGAATTTCAACATATGAAATTTGGGGGACACAAATATTTAGTTTATAAAATGAGTTTCCCAGAATGAGAACAAGAGAACAAATATAATTTATCTTCTTCTGATTTTAATTAAGTTCAGAAGCCCTCAAACCCAAATTGGTTGAGAAAAATGATCCTTTGCCTTTTAAAATGAGTATTGTGAAGACACCCCCCCCTTTCCCTGATATTTCTCTTTAGCTTATAAACTAACAAAGAACTTGACTGGCTTGTGTCCATGCCTGCAGGGGCTTTATGGAAAATAAAGCTCAGCAGTAATGAATTTAGAATATTTGGTGAAAAAAAAAGTATCTACTGCAAAGTGTTCATGCTGCTGCATCGGTGCTGCATGGCTGCATTTAACCACTTAATGAAGCTATGAGAAAAAGAGGCAGAATTTATATGCAAAAGAGGAGCAATAAAGGAAGATTTAGAATAAAACTCAGGGTGTGGAAAAATCATTCTCTAAAGAGATCCATATGGAGAGTGAAGAAAGGACCCCAAAGCCATTGCCCACAAAATCCTAGGCCCAGGGCTCCGGAAGGGCAGAACAATTACAAGGATAGCCCCTAGTCAGCTTCTGGCTGCTCAGTGCCCTCATATTGCAGTGTGCTGTTATACAACCTTTCCCAAAAGGTTCAGAGGTGGCTCAACTCACTGCCCAGGTGGCACAAATGCTAAACCTTAGCAGCATCTTCGTGGCACTAGTTCTATAGACATATAGACTTCAGGAGTTGGTATAGGTAGGACACCATCTGGATTGCAAAGGACAGATTAAGCAACCAGGAGCCCAAGGCAGAGACTTAAGCACTAGTGGGGGCACCAGAAAGCATAAGTAATACCCTGAAGGGCACTCCCAGTGTTCAGCTTCCTTCAAGCAATGCCTGTTTCCACAGCTTCCACCACATCTCAATAGCATCATCACAGGAGAAATCAAAGAATGACTCTAATGAGTCAAAGTCCTCCCGATCCAATCACTCTCTCAAAGCTCCAACTGTGAATATGGCACTCAACACATGAGTCTTCCAGGGACATTTCTTAGCCAAGCCACAAATGAATCGTGTTTCCTGGGCACCAGGACTAAAGGAGGAAGTGGGCGGCTAGTGAGCGGTAGCGGCAGAGTTAGGCTGTAATTTAAACGATTTTGGTGGTAAAAGGAAAGAAAGAGTCCAGTAGCACAGAGAAAATCCATTCATGTGAACACGTTTGGGCATTAAATTGTTTCATAGTTGCCAAGTGCATGCACACCTAGGTGTTAGTCCAGTTACTGTGTTGAAGCAGCTCCCGGGAGGCCCCTCTGATATGTTTTGTTTGTTTGTTTGTTTTGTTTTTGTTTTTGGAGGACCTCTTTCATTACACTGGTGGACTTGTAAACTGGGTTTTCCTCTACCTCTTTGGCCACTTGACCACTGGCGATTCTTTCCTCCTTATTTAGCCTATACCCATGCTCTGAACTGAGCATGCTGGTGTTAGCACTATACTCTCTTGGCAATTTTGCCTATTCAATATGTCATTGTGCTCAGAGGGTCAAACTGGAACTCACCCAAAAGCCGATACACAGTCATACATACAGGCGAAACGCTCTCATACATAAAATAAAACTGGTTGGCATGCCAATGTGGTCAGGGGAAGTTCCACATGGTTCCTTTCCTCGATGAAGAGCTACAGGTGGCCAGTGCCTGTAGAGAGAAGAAGAATCGGTCCCCTCAAGGGAAAAATTCCTACATAGGTTGTCTACTCCTGAACTGTCAGTCCTAGACACATGTACATACAGGCAAAGTTAAATGGATACAATATATATGCACAACAATAATTAAAGGAAAGACCATTAATTTAGGAGGGAGGCATGGTACACTGGAGGAGAGAAGAGGAGATGTGAGAATGATTGAGATACAGTGTTCATGTGTAAAGTTTTAAAAAACATTATTAAATAAAGCCAAACAAAATCAACTGTGTCACTGTATCTAAGTTAAAAGCATATAATTAATTGTAATAGAGACATCTTCATATGTGTCTCACAAATATTCAATGCTTTCTCAAAATTAATGTCTCCTTTCTCTAAAATTTTAGCAAAATGGCATCATTACCTATCCACTTTTTCAAAATAGACAACTGAAAACCATAATTCTTTTCTCATTTCTCTGATCTTGTCTCCACACACTTGGGTCATGTCAAAGCACATCACTTTGAAAGTATGCCATCATCCGGTTTAAGCCACCATGTCTTCATGCACCACAGTTGAATGATATTTCTACTCTACTCAAAACCAAAGGTTAAGAAAATGAAACTCTCGTCTAAGATGGCCCACCGGAGGCTTGGGAGAGCTGACCATTGCCAGTTTTACCAGCTCTCAATGAAATCAGACTTGTCCATTCATGTTCTCAGAGTGTGCAGTCCCATATACCCAAGCTCCACCGCACAGGAACCAGTGATTTCCTTAGCCTAGAACTGATTTCTAGCTTCTATCCAATCCTCAACAACTCATACTCAGTGTGTGTCTCAGCTCAAACATATCTTTCTCAAAGGCAATCCAATGTTTTGTTTCAAGTCAAATTAAGACACTTAATGCTACCAACTGGGTTCTTGTGGTGTTCTTCATTGGCCTTCACAGCAATGGTCCCAATTTCTAAGCTTCCATTTACTTATTTGGGGCCATTCTTCCATAATAGAACATAAGCCCTGAGAGTATAAGGAACAGTTCCGAGCTGACATACAACTTGTGCCATCGTGAACATTTGCAAATAAGTGAATATGCGATTGAAAATACAAGTGGAAATTCTTTATCAACTAAAAACCTCAATAAATTCAGTCTTTATATAAACTATACTCAGTCACGGAATCAGTGCTGATAATCACGGTTCACATTTGCTGAGTACCAGGGATGGTCTTTAAGCACCTCATTTGTGCTGTCTTACACATGAGCTCCCAGCTCATCAAGCTAGGAGCTGATAGTTAATTCGCATTCTCTAAAGATATGAGTCTCAGTACAGGATGAACTGACTTCAAACCTAGGCACCCTGGCTCCAGAGCCTTCATGCTTTGGCACCACTTAATTAGAAACTTCCCAATTTGTGAGCCATGAATGAACTACAGATGTGTCGCCAGAAATTGATTCGTTTGGCCCTGGGGCAGCCAGGCGGGTAGCCCCAGGCTGTGAGCAGTCTTGTCCAGGGCTTCTATGAGGTTGGGTGATCAGCTCGGATATAATTCTCCTTCCCTCTAAGCAGGAGTGGGGAGCCTGACTCTGCCTGATGTGCTGTTTGTGGATGAGTCACACACCCTAAACTTGCACGTCTTTCTTGGCAGCACTGTGGACTAGATACCCCGGGAACTTGGAAAGGAGTTTTTATCCAAAGTGTACTTGTGACCCAGACAGCAGCCCTAAGCTCTGATTATTGTGGAAAGAGAACCAGAGGATCTTTCTCAAAGGCAGTCTAAATCCTAAAAAGGATTCTGCTTTCATATAATTGAGTACATCTGTCAGGTAACCACAGACATGTCCTTTAGGTGTAGGTCAGCTAAATGCAAGGTGACTGTCTGGATATTGTTCATGGATTCAGCTAACAGGAGACACATCTTCATCTTGAAATGATTCCCTTAAGCATTTTGAGTTGGGGAATTTTAAAGATGGCTCAGTGGTTAAGAGCACAGGTTCTTCCAGAAGACCCAGGTTCCATTTCTAGCATCTATATGGTGACTTATAATAGTCTGTAATTCCAGTTTCAGGGGACCCAATACCGTCACATAGACATACATGCACACAAAACGCCAATCCACACAAAATAAAAATAAATAAATAATTTCTAAGAAGACTTGCAATAAATGAGTATTAAACTCTCTTAAGGGGCTGGAGAAATTGCTCAGTGGTGAAGAGCACTTACAGCCATTGCAAAGGATCTGAGTTTGACTGTGAGCACCACAGTGGCTCACAACTATTTGTAGTTCCAGTTCCAGGTGATGCAACACCTCATCTGACCCTTTTGGGCTCTTATATCCATGTGATACATATACATACACTGAGGTACACACACATACATAAACATATGGTTTACAAATCAATAAAATAAAATCCCTTAATTGGAAGTATTTTTGTATCCGTCAACATTAAATCGTGTTACGTAATGCTATGATCACAAAATAAGGCTAAAGTTTTGGTTTTGGGTTTTTGGTTTTTCGTTTGTTTGGCAAAATGTTTCAAAAATAATTGCGCTTTTATATCAGTTTTATATTGCTATCATTAATAAATTTTACTTTCTTTTGCTATAGTTGTACCTAAAGAAAATATACCTTTTTTCCATTAAGCCTATTTAGATACAGTAAACCTGACCCAGCTCCCCTAGTTTGCTTTCTATTGTTGTAAATAAAGTTAATGATCCAAGCAAGTTAGGGAGGAAAGGGTTTATTTGACTTATAGTTCCCAGTCCCAGTCCATCACTGAAGGAAGCCAAGGCAGGAACTCAAGCAGGACAGGAACAAGGAGGCAGGAACAATAGCCACAGAGAAATTGACTCCCCTATGGTTTGCCCAGCCTGCTTTTTTTATAACCCAGGATGACCTGTCCAGGTGGAGCACTAACCATTGAGAGCTACACACTCCTCTAACTATTAGCAATCAAGAAAATGCCCCCACAGTGCTGACTACAGACACTCTGATGAAGGCTTTTTATTTACTGAGTTTTCTCTTCCCATTTGACTCTATCTTGGGTCATATTGACTAAATACTAACCAGGACACCACCACATTCCAGGGATCATTTTCAGTGTGGGTTCCAATAAGAACAGGGCTGGGAATCTCCTTTGTCTCACACTTTGTCTGAAGAATATTACCTCACACACAATGTGGAGAAGTAAAAGTATGCACTTGTGAGCCACGGCTCCACGCAGTGCACCGGACAACTTCAGTCACTTTGGAACATGCTGTCTTCTCTCTTCCTGCTTCCTCTGTGTGACAGCTAAGAGTGGACTCTGACATGGAGTGCTGGCTATTAGCTCCAGTTTACCACTTAAACGTGTGACACTAAACAGGCCCCCAGGCTCTCCTTTTCTCATATAAAAGGGGATTGTGACAGGAACCAGCCAGTAATTGAAACAAGGTGTGGAAATACCTGCAAGTGATGCATGATGTACAGTAGGTGACCTGAAATGTCAGTTGGTGCTGCTTCTCATTCCCCTTTTCCTTCTCTATGTCCCACCCACTCCTTGCTTTTGCCTAATTTAGTACCATTCACAGTGACTGTTCCATTGTTCTTTTCTTTCCCACCCACCACAAACCAGACCAGAAACCCTTTAAGGCCACAGAGAGCTCAACACTAACTTCATCCTAGCTCTTACTACAGAGCATGGCCATTTTTATTTTCTGGTCAGTTGTTCTTCCTTATTTACTTGGATCAAGCTCCCTGAGAACAGATAATATTCTATTGGCCCATGAATTCCAGCTCCCACATGAGGCCTTGTGCTTATTAACTAATCAATTTTTCCTATTACCACGCCCACATTCTGGGTAAGTCTCAAAAAAGTCAATACCCAGGGTCTGGGAAAAAAGAAGATGAAGAAGAAGAAGGAGGAGGAGGAGGAGGAGGAGGAGGAGGAGGAGGAGGAGGAGGAGGAGGAGGAAGAGGAGGGAGAAAAATATTTTCGTGTTTCATGTGGCCGTATAGGTGTCCTCGTGTAGGGGTCAAGAACAACATGCAGAGAGGAAAGCAAGCAAATGCAACGTACCTGCTGTCCTCAGGTCTACTCTGGGCCCTGGGTGAATGTAGACTCACCTTTCATCTACACTATTAGTTGAAACTATGTCAGAATACATATGGATGGACAATTATGACAGTTAATTAAAAACTTCAGGCATAAATAAAATTTGAAACTAAATAGTTCTAATCTGAACCTCTCCTAACCTTTCAACCAAGAATGGGTAACAAAGCCACTGGCCAAATTTGTTCTACTATTGACTTTCTTGGAGTTATAAGTTGTGAATGAGTTTATATTTTAAACAGTTGGGAAAGGACGAGAAGATGGATAACATGTTGTGGCATGAAAATTATGTTAGTGATATGAAATTTGAATTGCAGTCTCCATAGCTAGAGTTACAATAGAATGCAGCCGCTGTTCTTTATACACTGTCTAGATGTTCTGACATTACAATGGCAGGCTTGACTGGCTGGAGAGAAATGATCACTCGACAAGTCCATAGAGTTTCTAACGCACTGAGCATCCCTCACTCAAACAGTTAAGGGCCAGAATGCTCCTATATCCAAAACATTCAGAGAGCTGGCAAGATGCCACAGTGGAGAGTTCCAGATTATGAACTCATGTTTCATGCACAAAATTATTTAAACTATGGCATACCATTGTCTAAAGGATGTGTGTGTGTGTGTGTGTGTGTGTGTGTGTGTGTGTGTGTGTGTATTGAGCCCATTGAGCATATACAAATATCCTACAATCTAAAAGAATCCAAACTCAAAGCTCTTCTGGTTGCATACACTCCAGAAAATGGAGATGTTCCATCTCTGTCTGGTTGTCCACAGGAAAGGTTTGCTGGCTCTCTGCACTTAGAGAATGGTTTGCCTGCAGATGTTTATGAAAGATGAGCAAAAGAAGTGATTTTCCTCCTGGAGCATATTCTCTTGAATTCCAAGAAGGATGATATCAGATTAATATCGTATATTAAATGTACCAACTTTGATCACTTTTCCATCTCTTATGCACAGTACTGTCTTTCCACCAGTATTTATTCTGAACAACATGCAGGGATTTTTACCAAGCAATAGCAGAGGGCAAAGACGGAGACAGTCCTTTCCTGGATCTCCTAACTAAATTAAACAAGTCAGTTCAGCTTCTCTGATTTAAACTTCCTTGTCTTCAAATTGTGGCCCAGATAAGACAATCCCCATGGTCCCTCAAAGCAATAAAATGATAGGCTTCTGTGACTTAAAGCATCATTTTAGACTGTTAAGTGTGCATAGAGGTTGATGGCCATGATGGCTTTGCATTTATGGCAGATCAGTGGCCATATTCATGATTTATTTTACTCCAGATCCTTAATCAGCATCTCAACCCCCAATTATGTCACTCTCCTTTTAGAAAATATGAACAGCTTTATGATAACTAGCTTCTTGGAAAGATTTCCAATGATACATTGAGTGAAAACAGTATAAACTTCACAGTTCTCTGGTTTATTACCAATTTGAAGTTTGGAATTTTCGGGGGAAAGGACAAAGAAATATGCTGCTCTGTGTTTTAAATAGGCAACTCTTTTTTAAAAAGATAAGTAACAATACACTTTCAATAACTGATGATAAAAATATTGAATTTCTGTTTGTGATATATTTAGTCAGGTGAATACAGGGCCCACTAAGATGCAAATACACATTGTGTCTTGTGGTGGTATTTTGAGCAGAACTCCTAGTTTCTTCAGATTGGAGATTTTCCATAGGAAGACTCAGAGGCAGGGTAGCACTTCCACCTAGTGCAGGTTTATTCTATTCTCTATTACCACTGCACTCCCTTCAGACCATAAAATAATCTATTAAAAAACCCTTCCCATGTGGAGATGGCCATAACTAGGGCCTCTGGCCAGGAAACGCTATTTCTGCCATCCCTGGAGAAACAGCTGAATTGTAGAATGTGTGGAGTGCCCTGTAGCCTCTGCTCAGGACAGGGTGACTCCCAACTCCTTGTTAATGCTCTGGGTTTCATGCTAACCAGCCTTAGAAGTAAGCACAGGACCACCATAACTTTATATAGAGATGGAGAATATGGAGAAACCTATTGGTGGGCTGAAAAGAGATTGAATACATTCCATTTTATGAACTCCTCAAATCCTCAAGATTTTAAAGGTAGGTATGACTTTAGTCTCTTGATTCATGAGAAGATGGCTGTATGTGTCATGGTCAGCCAGTGTTCAGCAAGAAGCCTGGACACACAGACCCATTCGTCTTCATGAACAAACCTTGTGGTTAAACTTAACCCCAAGTCCCTGTCCAGGTACATGTAGCTGTAAGCTGAAGAATGTGCATTATCACCAATAGAAGGAAGGATTTAAAACATTCCTCCTCCCTCCTGCTCCCAGACACATTGCTAACATCCTCCACAAAATTATGTGAGCAACTGCATTTGCCCACAAACTTAGAAGAGCCAGACATTGATGAGGCTTGCCCCTCTACAACCAGCTTAATAAAAATCCATTAAAATGTATTGTGTAAATAACGTTAGACAAAATCTACTAAACATTAATACATTAACCAATGGGTTCAAAAAGTCAATATTTCAATAAATATCTCATTCTCAACTACTCTTTCCTCCACGTCTACTGCCTTCAAATCCTAGATCCCAGCAAATCGCTCCAACGACACCAGTAGGTTCCATTACTTCACTGAGAGTCAGTTGACTCCTTATAATGATCTATAACAGCATCATATTGCTCATCCTTGATGTTCAGAGTTTGACCAGCATGTCCCCAGTGTCCACACCACCTGGAAGCTTATTAGGAATGCAGAATCTCAGCTCACACCAGGCTTCTAAAATAGATTGCATGTAACACAGAGCTCTCTGGGAAACGAGGGTGTGAATTGAACTTTGAAATGCATCAGAGTGATTCTCACTCCCTCACCTCAGCCCAGCCTCTGCCATGACATCTGAAACACATCAGCGCTCAATGGGTATAGAGTTAAAAAAAAAAAAAATCTTGCCAAATCTGTGAGGAATTGTTACTCCACAACAAATGTGGCCTCTCTCTATCTGAATAGCAAATTTCTTTTTAAAGAACTACCTGTCTCCCTTTCCTTGACACTGAAGTAGCTTTGCCTTCTCCAGTAGCTGGGTTGTAATGATTAGTGTCCCACTTGCCCAGTGTTCTAGTCTAATGTCTTCTCCTTTGGGTTTAGTATGATTGACATGGTTGAACAAGATCGTTCCTTTCCTTCTCCTCCTGTTTAAGATTTCAAAGACTACCTCTAGCTCAAAGTAGAGTCCCTTACTCCATATTCATGTATCTGGTGTGCTAAGAACATTTCTAATTCTTTTAAAAAATATTTTATTAGATATTTTCTTCATTTACATTTCAAATGATATCCCGAATGTCCCCAATACCCTCCCCCAACCCTGCTCCCCTACCCACCCACTCCCACTTCTTGGCCCTGGCGTTCCCCTATATGGGGCATATAAAGTTTGCAAGACCAAGGGGCCTCTCTTCCCAATGATGACCGATTGGGCCATCTTCTGCTACATATGCAGCTAGAGACGGGAGCTCTGGGGATGCTGGTTAGTTCATATTGTTGTTCCACCTATAGGGTTACAGACCCCTTCAGCTCCTTGGGTAATTTCTCTAGCTCCTCCATTGGGGTCTCTGTGTTCTAACCTATAGATGACGTTTGGTGGATGATTATGGGATGGACCCCGGGTGGGGCAGTCTCTGGATGGTCCATCCTTTCATCTTAGCTCCAAACTTTGTCTCTGCAACTTCTTTCATGGGTATTTCATTCCCTATTTTAGGGAGGAATGAAGTATCCACGTGCTGGTCTTCCTTCTTCTTGATTTTCTTGTGTTTTGGAAATTGTATCTTGGATATTCTAGGTTTCTGGGCTAATATCCACTTATCAGTGAGTGCATATCAAGTGAGTTCTTTTGTGATTGGGTTACCTCACTCAGGATGATATCCTCTAGATACATCCATTTGCCTAAGAATTTCATAAATTCATTGTTTTTTAATAGCTGAGTAGTACTCCATTGTGTAAATGTACCAGACTTTCTGTATCCACTCCTCTGTTGAGGGACATCTGGGTTCTTTATAGCTTCTGGCTATTATAAATAGGGCAGCTATGAACATAGTGGAGCATGTGTCCTTACTACCAGTTGGAACATATTCTGGGTATATACCTAGAAGAAATATTGCTAGATCTGCCGGTAGTACTATGTCCAGTTTTCTGAGGAACCGCCAGAGTGATTTCCAGAGTGGTTGTACAAGCTTGCAATCCCACCAGCAATGGAGGAGTGTTCCTCTTTCTCCACATCCTCACCAGCCTCTGCTGCCCCCTGAATTCTTGATCTTAGCCATTCTGACTGGTGTGAGATGGAATCTCAGGGTTGTTTTGATTTGCATTTCCCTGATGATTAAGGATGTTGAACATTTTTTCAAGTGTTTCTCAGCCCTTCGGTACTCCTCAGTTGAGAATTATTTGTTTAGCTCTGTACCCCATTTTTAATGGGGTTATTTGAATTTTTGGAGTTCAGCTTCGTGAGCTCTTTGTATATATTGGATATTAGTCCCCTGTAAAATTTAGAATTGGTAAAAATTCTTTCCCAATCTGTTGGTGGGCTTTTTGTCTTATTGACAGTATCTTTTTCCCTACAGAAGTCTTGCAATTTTATGAGGTCCCATTTATCGATTCTTGATCTTACAGCACAGGCCATTGCTGTTCTCTTAAGGTATTTTTCCCCTGTGCCCATTTCTTTGAGGCTTTTCCCCAGTTTCTACTCTATATATTTCAGTGTCTCTGGTTTTATGTGGAGTTGTTTGATCCACTTAGACTTGAGCTTTGTACAAGGAGATAAGAATGGATCAATTCGAATTCTTCTACATGTTAACTGCCAGTTGTGCCAGCACCATTTGTTGAAAATGCTGTCTTTTTTTCCACTTCTTATTTCGACAAAACTTCAAACTCAAAATATTGAAATGGCACATCTTATCCTCTCCTCGCTTCTGAAAAGTTCTCCACCATTTCATGATTGTGCTCTTCAGTCCCATACCTCATAGGCAAAACAAAAACAAAAAAACAAACAAACAAAACCGTAGGAATTATATAGTCCAGCCCCCCCCCCAATCCACCCTCAGACTGCTCCACATCCTACAACTCCTCCCCACCCCACTTCATCTCTATGTGCATGCCCCAACCTCCTGACTTCTACACTACCTGGGGCCTCCAGTCGAGGGTTAGGTGAATCTTCTCTGAATGAACAGAGATCTGGAACTCCTCTACTGCATGGGTGTTGGGAGCTTCATATCAGCTGGTGCATGCTGCCTGTTTTGTGGTCCAGGGTTTGAGAGATCTCAGGGGTCCAGATTAATTGAGACTGCTGGACCTCCTACAGGATCACCCTTCTCAGCTTTTTTCAGTCTTTCCTAATTCAACAGGGGTCAGCTGCTTCTGTCCACTGGTTGGGTGCTTGTTGAGTCTTTCAGAGGGCAGTCATGATAGATCCCTCTTTGTGAGCTCTCCATAGCCTCAGTAATAGTGTCAGGCCTTGGGACCTCCCCTTGAGCTGGATCCCACTTTGGGCCAGTCTCTATTTCTTACTTAACAAACCAACCACCAAGTTCAAAGTTCTCTGTATCTGCCATCCTGGGAGCCTGCTGCTATTTTTAGGCTTCTAATGAATTACTCTTATTGAGTCTCTGGGACCTGAAAATAGAGTCCCATGAACCTCAGCTATGTGAGAGGCTATAGCATGAATCACCACATTCAAAGTCTATGATTACACACTGGCTGGCTTTCTTGGGGCTGCTGGCAGATAAAAGACTGGGGCAGATTTAAATCTATTCTCAGAAGATTTTAAGAATTTCGCAAAGTCCCAGGATTTTATTTATTGAATTAGACAGTTTATTTGAGAAATGTTGGTTGAGACTCCACCTTGGAATGCAGGTTCTTTGATATAAGAAGAAAGCATACGTGCTGAGTGGTTGTGTACAGGGTGCAGTAGAAGCATCATCTCATTCGATTCTCCAAAGACCCAATTTTAATTTTGATGAAATTTCAGCATAGAAGGGTTGAGTAGCTTATGCAAAAGGTCCACAAAGATGGATTAGTGGTTAAAAGCACTAGCTGCTTTCTTAGAAGGCCCAGGTTCAATTCCCAGCATCACATGGTGGCTCACAGCTGTCAAGTGTCTGTAACTCCAATTCTAGGGAATTTTATACCTTGTTCTGGCCTCTGTAGGCACCAGGCATGCAAGTAGGGTGAGAAACACACACACACACACACACACACACACACACACACACACACACCACTGCCACTGCTGCCTCTGCCACCACATTATTTATATGTGTAGGAACGACACTCATTCATATACAATAAAAAGATGATTTTTAACTTAAAAATCTATATGGCCCAAAATGACATCACCCAGGCTTTATAATGAACTGAAAGAAAGCAAGAGGACAATTAAACACTCCCTTTGATGATTCTATCACAGGGATGTTCTGGAAATGACCTGGGATGACTCCTAGGAAGTCAGTGGGAGCTGAGTCCCTGATTGTTGTAGGCGAGTTCTTCTCTCCAGGAAGCATGAATCTCAGTGTCCATTCTTGCTACAGAATATGGGAAAGTTGGCAGGGCCCTCCATGCCTCCTCTTAAAACCCTAAAACTTGTCCTTAATTGTTAATGATGTCTCCTTCAAAATGAAAACCTTCTTTCTAAGTTTCAGATGCACATGAGAATTTAATCATTGCTCCTGTCTTTTGTTTGGGCAAGCTTGAATGGGTTTTCAGGGCTATTCTTTTTTTCTTTTTTTCTTTTTTCAGACTTCACCTTTGATAGCTGTTTATCTGGTACCAGTTCAATCACTACTACAACTATTTAATATTTTTAAAAGAAAAAGTCTTTGATTCTGACTTCTTTGATACAGCTGTCTGGTAACATCAGAATCTGGATAATCCAGGCTAATTCACCAACTTTTGTCCTAATTGCCTGGTCCATACAGAGGTGATTTACTGGATTCTCAGCTTCATTTTACATGTGTCGATGAATTCTGACTGTAGCTATTCAGGCACTATTAACTCAGCTTAACAAGCAACTAAGGCTATAATCAATTTGTATTTTAATCTCAACTTAGATTTTAATTACAATTTTCAAAAGTATATTATTGGAATGCCTCTTTTGGAAGTGCCTTGTATAGGTAAACACTACACACAACCTTATATATTTAATGCTCTAAAATATATCTGTTATTTTTATGGCTAGTGTGCAACATTAATATTTTTATTTTTACTTGACTGTTACATTTATCAAAGAATCTCTAGGTTATATCTTGTAAAATGAAACAGCATATACAATCAATGCTTTGGAATATGATATAAAATTTTAAGGAATGAAAAATAATATGATATGCAGCTCGATATTTTTGCCTGGGAGTAAAATTATGGGTGAAATATATACTGAGGCAAGTGGATCTTTGTGAGTCTGAGTGAGTTACAAGATACCTAGGGCTATGGAGAGAGAGAGAGAAAGAGAGAGAGAGAGAGAGAGAGAGAGAGAGAGAGAGAGAGAGAGAGAAACAACAACAACAACCCACCCACCAACCAACCAAAGCAGAGGGAAGAGGCAGGCAGCAGGCTTCCTTTGGCACTTCCCAATGGAAGCAGCAGATTCAGGACACCATTGACTTCACCCCATTGCCTTCTCACAGTCGCTGTGAGACAGAAGCCATTTTTATGAGCTATGTAGCCAAAGTGAACACGATGATCGGTAAATGGATGGATGAAGGATTTAAATCCTGGACCACCCCATCTGGTACACTACTGTGTCAGATTAAACACATAGGAATATTTATCATTAACCTGAAAGGTAGAGCTTTGAGAGCTGAATAGAGATTTTTTTCCGAAAAAAAATGGTTAATAAATATGTTGAAAAGTGTTCAACACACTTAGACGTTAAGGGAAATGAGAGCTAGAACTATTTTGAGAGTCTGCCTTACCTAGTCAGGATGGCTGTTAGCAGAAGGTCAAATGACGGGGGATGCTTGCAAGGTTGTGGGGAAAAAGAAGTCTTATTTAATGTTTGTGGGATTCTAGGTTAGTATAGGTGGTATGGAAACCAGTCTGAAGGCTGGAAAGAGAACTACCACATGACCCAGATATTCTGGGCATATATCTAAAGGACTCTAGACTTTAGACATGCTCATTCACGGTCACTGCTACTCTACTCATAATAACCAGGAAATGGGAACAATCTAGATGCTCATCAACTGACGAATGGATAATGAAAATGTGGTATGCATCTACAATGTAATTTATGAATTTATCTGTTGTAAAATGAGATCACAAAATTTTCAGGTAAATGGACAAAACTGGGAAAAGTTATAGCTAACTAGGTCATCTAGGTGCAGAGCGGTAAATACTGAATGCTCTCTTACCCATGGATCTTTAGATATTCATGTTTTATTTGGAGTACCTATAGAAACCAGGAAGCTAGAAAAGGGTCAGGGGCAGGCTTAAGAGGAGGGGCTTTAAAATGTAATTGAGAGTGAAAGCATAAAATCATAATCAAAATTCAATTGTTTCAGAATTGTAACTGTGCAGAAGTTCACTAGTTGGGGACAGGAACAAGTGTTTGTGTGACTTCTTTAAATCAGTGGTGTGGTTTTGTTTGTCTGTGAGTTAATCAGACAAAAAGCAAATTTAATTAACTAATTTCATATAGAGGGGAAAGCTAGTAGAACACTGATGATGTGAACATAGAGGGAGGGGACTCTGGGGTGGGTGAGAAAGGTTTAAGCAGAGATAGAGTGAGGAGATACAGCAGGTGAAGGGTCAGAGAAGAGGATTAACCAAAATGAAGGGTGTCTGAGAAATCCATATAGAAACACGTGATTTGTAAGCCAACTGAAAAAAAAATGTAAGTTTTAAAAAGTTGAAGACTTAGAAGTGGGCATAATTGTATGGCTGCATAATACTGTTCCTAGAAACCTGTTGTTAATTAAACTAAATCCTAATGCTAGATATGCGATACCTCCTTATGAGCTGTTGATCGGAGAAGCCCTAGACAATGTCACCTAAACAATAAGGCTCTTTTAAAAAGTATTTTTGAGAGAGAATCTGGATATGTAGCTACCTCTGACCTGGAACTTGCTATGTTGACCACAGCAAGTACGGTCTGCTACCCCTCTACCTACTTCCTGAATACGAGATCAAGGATGCACATTAGCATACCTGGCTGCAGTAGACTCTAGCCATTCTTGTTGGGTGCTCATCAAGTCTAGGTGATAAGACCTGCCTGCAGAAGATACCATACGCGTTGCTTGCACAGTCTAGAGAAATCAAACGAGAGTGACTCACTTTCAACTTACTGTAATGTGCTATGCAGTTTGCGGGGGAGGGGGTGATAAGGCACTGCTGATATTATGCAACTGTGAATCCGATGCACTACAGTGCTAATCTTCCAGTCAAGGTATCCGCAGGGGTACAATAGTTGCACAACTATTTTTGATGTAACCAATTGCTCTCAGCTTGGATTTGAAGCTCACTCTAAAGGAGGAAATAAATGCTTGTATCTGGAGGTCATAACCCTGACCAGGGGAATTCACTACCATTATTCAGGTAACTTGACAGGGAATCAAATTGCACTATAAATATTTACATTCATACTCACTGACAAATACTACTTTTATTTTCAGTCAAAGAAGCTCTTTTTGCAGTCAATGACAGTGAATGCAGAGATGCTTAGCTGTTCAAGGAACATAGACTGACAGTGGAGTGCACAGAGCCAACAAGGCATTCACATCCCCCTGACTAATGCTCAGAAAACACTGCAAGAGAAGGAGAAGAAAGAGTTTTAGAGCCATAAAACTGTGAGAAGGGATATGAAATGTTATCTTCAGATTATGATATAGCCATGGCATATATGCATGCATTCATTGCATGTATTACGTGTATTGCAAACATGATCTTACAGCAACATGTGGTTGCCTGCATTGGATATAAACATTGGGTTTGTCAAAGGTCAAACATGGGTAGGTGAGGGAATCATGGGCCCCTATCCCTTCATGCTGAAATTTTATCTACTGATAGACTCTTTTCAGTTGTGTAAACAACTGTATGCACCCGACACTGTATACCTGACCAGGCTTCAGTGGATAGTTCCAAACAGTGGTCATATAGATGGTCTTGATTAAACTCAGTTGCTCATAAAAATAGAAAAAAAAAAGACATATAAGAAGGGTTCTGTTAGGGGGGTTTTGATAATAGATTGGAGAAAAAGACTAGACAGGGTGTGGCGAGAGTAAGCAAAATGGACCATATACATGTGTGAAATTGTCAAGGAGCAAATTTAATAAAAAAAAAAGTAGAGTCCTGTATACAGTCTATACATTATGAACAAAAAATAGACAGATAGCTGGAAGACATATAGCAGTGCAGCTTATGCTTTCTTTTTAGCTGCACTCCGCCACAACAATGTGTGACAATAGCAAATGTATAGCCATATCTACAATAGCACCTTCATGCCTCTTCCTTCTGCTGCATATGTTCTCTGAGACCCACACATTTTATCTGGTGCTCAGGAAGCTTCTCTCATGACTGAAATGCTAGGCTCTCACTAATCCCACTCATCCTGGCTGGCTTCGCAATTGTTTAAGGGGGTAACACATTGCTTTCTATAATTGTTCCTTTTAACCTCTTACTTTGATCTCAGGACTCCTCCTCAGAGTCTTATAGTACATAAGGAAGGATAGAACCTATTCAAATGAACATTATAGTTCTCAAACACATGGTCACTGCTCACCTAGCATGACTTGTCCTGAAATTGCCTGTTAATTATATCCCCAGGAGTATGAGCTCTGGTAGTTCTCAGTTCCTATGTATCAAAACATGGGCATTTTTATTCCTCATTGGAAAACTCACTTTGATATATTATTGGCCGTGTGTGATAAGAGATGAGTAGTGGGTGAGATTCAAAAGACATATTTACTAGGACATGCTTTCTAAAGCCCTTCTAAGAAAGATGGGATGTCCTAAAGGCCACTCTATTTTGGTATATAACAGAATAGTCAATTTGGTAAGGTGGGGCAAATTTCTCTAAGAGAAGAAAAAAAAATAGTGGAGTTAGGCACTGAACAGAATAAATAAACATAGTGAATAAACATACTGTATTTTTTTTTTTATTTTTATAGAAGCATGGCTGGAAGAGGACCAACAGCAGCTATTACAGTGGGAAACCTTGGACCTGATGGCTGTGAGATATTTGACTTCATATATCCCTTCTTTTGTAGCATGGTTTAGAGGGGAAAAAGTATAAAACCTACAGTTTATGTAAGTGAATTGTTTAGGGTAAAACCAGCAAACACAGAATTCTCCAGAGATAAAGTAAGCACACTGTGTGAATGAGTGAAGTGACATAGACTGTGACAATTTACATGTGTAATTATGAAAGACTTTTATCCCAGAGGCCTCTTCTGATTGCCCTAACTTTGGGAAACTTAAAATTGATGTGGAGCATGGCTGCCAAGTAGATGGGAGATGATCACCAAGGTAGTGGATTGGGCACTGGGCTAAAAGGGAAGAATGAGATGAATGCGGCAGGCATAAATGTTCAGCTGGGGAACAGCATTACTCACTAAGCTGCTCCACTGGGGATCTAGAGAAAGCTTGTTTTATTTATGAAAAGGAGGGTTAGAAAAATTCATTCCCTAGATGCCTAAATCATCAGCTGAATTCTCCACGCTCCCTCATACCTGCTGCGAGTAGTTTCTCATGGCATAGGCAGGCAAAAACTTTAGTGTGGGCCACAGTTCAGTGTCACGCAGCATCCAAAGAGCCTGAAGTTAGCAGAAATTCAAAGAGAGGGTTTTAGATCTTCCCAAGTTGTGGTATTGGCTGAAGTCCAAGCCAATTATAGCTACATCTCCAAGGTGAAGAAGGACACAGCCAACATCTGGGTTCCATTTATAATCCCAATGTTCCAGGAAGACAGAAGAACTAGTTACACGAGTGTTGAGTGAGAAGACCTTAGAAGGGCCCATGTGCAATGCCCTTAGAAGCATTTTCTTGTCTGGCAGCTGCCCTGTGACATGAGGGAGCTTGGCTCCTTCCATTCTGTTGTATCTGTAGGAGTGCTCTCATCTTGGGAGTGCTCAATATTTTCCCTGCAATGGATACAGGCTGGTACAGAATCCCAATGACTGGAAAATGGATGTGGGTAGCTGAAAAAAAAAATGGAAAAAAAAAAAGTTCTGCAGAGCCTGCTGTAGTAGGGTGTGTTTTTAGCTGTCTACAAATGGGTTATCAAGGCCCTGGGAGTAGATGGAGCAAGATTAGACAGAACAGGCAGCTCAAGCTTAGCTTGACTAATTCTGCTTGAATTTTTACACATGGATTTACTAGCATGTAGGCACTAAGAACAGCAATAGACACTCTCTGAACCCCAAATCTTGATCTTTTATCGTTTGTCTTAGTGGTTATTTTTGTATAACATGTAACAGGCTTTCTAGTAGCTAGACCTGGAGAGAGTACACTTTCTTCCCTTTCTTATTGTCAGCTGGCACATCTTTTTTTTTTTTCTGGTGTTCCTCTGGTCACGGGAAGTGAGGTGGGCAAAAGAAGGTTAGGGAGGAGAAAGGGGAGAAATAGGGAAAGATAAAGAATAGGGAAAAAAAAAAGTAAAAAGCTTGTGATCAAGTGTAAGGAAAGGAGGGAGAATCCTATTGGTTACACATACACAGGATGTGTTAGTGTGACTCTAGCTCACAGAGGGTCATGGAGGAGGCATGGACTGAAGGCTTCAGTTCCTAGTGTACAAACTCCTGGCTGGACCAACTGAAGCAAAATCATCAATCTTATATCACAGAAGGTGTCTGTCCAAAATCAGGAAGAAACAAAGGGTGATCTTTATGAAGGACAAGTGATACAGAAATCAAGTGCTACTTGTCTGCCTGTGTGCAGTTATTTTGTTGTCTAGCTAAGAGGAAAATGGCATCCTCTTGGAGAAGCCTCTCAGCACAAGGGATACAAACTATAAGGACAGACTATGTAAAATGTACCTGCCTCCTGTTAATCTTCCTTGATTGCTTAAAGAAAGTTCATGAGATAAAGCAGAGTTCAAAGACAGTATCCTGCCTTGTCTGAAACCTATAGGCACACTTCTTGACCTTCCAGTCAATAACACACTGAAAAAAATTTGACATTTCCAATTAGCTTAAGTCAATTTGAGCTGGGATTTTATCATTTTCAACTGGAGGTTCATCAGAGTCCATGAGACATCCTCCTGGAATTTCCCAGTGGTTAACTGCTAATAACTACACAAGAGGACAAAAAAAAAAAAAAAAACACAAAAAAAAAANAAAAAAAAAAAAAAAAAAAAAAAAAAAAAAAAAAAAAAACCCCACAGCCTTGGTGAGGACAAGAATATTTATGATGAGAAATATGACAGAGAAAGCATAAAGAGGAACATGTGAAGCTGTTGTTAGACTCACATGTGTCCTCTCTGTTGCAGACCCTTCATCAACTTTAATCTTCTTGTCCTCATTAGTCTGTTTCTCCTTGCTGTAACAAATTATAGGGGGTGGAGGTTGCTCAGTGGTTCAAGTGGGCACTGCTCTTGCAGAGGACCTAACTTTGGTTCCCAGGCTGCTCACAAATGCCTGTAACTCTAGCTCTGGGTGTTCTGATGCCCTCTTCTGACTTCTAAAGGTACCCTCTCCCACTACACAATGTATATCTACCCACACAGAGACATATGCACATGAATAAAAATAGTTCTTAAACAAATTATCTGAGGCTCAATTCTTTATAAAGCAAAAGAGTTTATTCAGCAGAACTTTAGGATCCGAAAGTTCAAGATGGAGAGTCCTTGACAGTTTGACCTCTGGAGTCATGACAGTAATGAAGTGGGAACACACCATAGGCTCCCACATAGTGAGACAGGAATCCAGAGAATCGGAAGGAATCCTCCTTGCTCTATTTTCAGTTGATTTCTTGAGAACAACTAGGGCTATAACAGCATTAACTTACTCTCTTTCATAGGCAAGCCAACCAATGTGTGTTCCACCTCTTAATGGTTTCAGTCATCTTAACACCAGTATTCTGAGGGCCAGGCCCCCAAATAAACCCCTGTGGGACAATGTTGCTGAATTGACTTGTGCCCCCTTCTTCTTAAAAAGACGTGCTAATCCCAGGAACTTGAGAATCCTATCTTATTTGAAAACAAGGCTGTAGATGCAATTAGTCAAGAGAAAGTCAGGCTGAAGTGGCATAGGCCACAGCTTTCAACTCCATAAGAGGAGATGAGTGCAAAGAGAATGCCTTAAGATGACCCAGGGAGAGATATGAGAAGTAGCAGAAAGCCAAGGAACAGTAAGCAGATCAGGGGCTCCGATGAGAAGCCTGTGAAGGCAAGCATGGCTTTCTCCACACTTTGCAGGCAAACACTGGCCCTGTAGACACTATGACATAGCATTCTGGCATTCAGAAATATAAGTTAGTGCCTGCCTTGTTTAAGCCATCAACTGCAGAATAGCTTGCTACAGCAGTGCCCACAAACCAACGAGAAAGCTGTTAAGTCTCCTGCTTCATTATGGAAAATAAATCCATCTTAAAGGTTTAAATACTGTGAGGATATCTCAGGTTATCTGCTGCTGTGGCCAAAAGCAACTTAGGGCGGAAAGGGTTTGTTTGGTTTACAATTCCTGATCACAGTCCATCACTGCAGGAAGCCAAGGCTGCAGGAACCCGAAGGCAGAAACGGAATCAGAGTCTATGGTGGAGTGTTGCTTACTGGCTTGTTCCCCATGGCTTGTTCTGCCTGTTTTCTTATATAACTGAGGACCATCTGCCTAAGTGTGAAACTGCCCAATAGTGGGCTGGGCCTTCCCACATCAATTGTTAATCAAAAAATTCACTATAGGTGAATCTTATGGAATATTTTCTCAATTGAATGTCCCTTTTCCCAAATGATTCTAGGTGGTGTCAAGTTGACAAAAAAACTAGCATATGCCATTAAAAATTTCCAAGAAATTTGTATTTGAAATGACTACTGATGAGAAAAGGCAGGAATGACTGTAGAAGAGTGGAATTCAGATGGATTGAGGAACAGTCTCCTCCCTATACATCCTATCTAACGGGTCTCCTTACAACAGAAGTTCCTCTACCGAGCTAGAGATGACTTAGGAGCCTCTGCAGGACAGGAGGTGGGTGGTGCAAAAGATTTAAGTTCAATTTTAAGGCCACCCTAATTTCAAGAATTACTCTTGTTCCATTTTGGGTTTTGTATCCAAGACTTCCCTGGGCAAAAGAGTTATGATGCTAACATGTATTGAAACTCCATGACATTATTTAACTCACAGCGAGGCAATTGTTTTTCTTCTTCACCATTTCTGTAAACTATGTCTACTTGCATGCGTTTGTCAGCCAATCAGAGTTGCCCACCTCTCCTAAGGTGAGGGAATCAAATAGGATGTAAAGCGGGAGTTCCTTCTTGGTTGTTAGCAAAATTCTGATAGCATGGTGGGAAGCTTTGCAATTTTTTTTTTCCTTTGTTCCAGTGTTTTTTAGAACCCCAAATCAAGATCCTTATGACTCGGAACGCGCTGCGAGACTGTTAGAAATAAAAGTCAAAATATATATTTTATGCTCAGTGATTTATGGGCTGTCCCTTTTGCCACTGGATAAGCAGAGAAAACTATCAGGATGCAGTATTTGCATTCTCGCGGTGGAGGCAGCAGCAGCCGCAAACGACAGAAACAATGTGTCTGACATTAAGGAAACACACCAGCCCTCTGACTACCTTGCAATTCCAAAACGAAAATAGTTCTCACACACTATGTCGTCTTTTATAACTTTGCAGGTATAATCTCACTGGAGATCCATAGCCGTCCCGGGACTTAGGAGGACTGCTTTATCTCACTCATCTGCCGGTGGGCTCAGAGTCTAAAGAGGCGGAGGGAATATGCTGGGGCCTGGGGCCAGTTACTGAGGGGAGAATTGGGGCTACCTCTGTTTGTTGATATCCTTGCACTCAGAGATGGGTGAAGAGTGTTCCACTCTTCCCCCTTCTTTTTGCCTCACAGAGTGTTTTAGTGGAGAGAAAGCGTAAAAAATGGCTAAGAAGTGTCTGGAGCCCCACATTGAAAGCTTAAGTCACTCTCAGCTTTTGTCTTTGTCATAAGCAACAAGTCACCAGAAACAAATAACGAATGCTACTGTCAATTCCGTTAAAATTGTTCTCCAGGTTAGCACGTGAATTTCAAAAATGTTCTTCAAATTATAATAGCTATTCATCCACCCACTCTGCCTTCAAGACAGCTGCCACAGAGCACCCTGAGCACCAAGGCACTCCTGGTGGGCCAACTGCTTACTCCGGTATTTTGGAATGTCTCTTGGGTTTTCTTCTTTCTTCCACCCCCTTGAAACCCTCCCTTTCAAGTTACAGGTTGGGGTGAGTACCTGGATGGGGAGAGAGAGATGAGAGTGGACTGGCCGGTTGAAGTAACATGGGTCTTTAAAAAGAAATCAAGGACAGGCACTCTGCATCTTAAGGAAAATCACCCCGTGCAAGTCTGGGTTCTCGGCTCAAGTTCGGGCTCCCAGCTCGGGTCTTTGTGTTCTTTGCACAGTGGCCCACGGGGACAGCAGGCTGTACGGTGAGACGTCCCAAACGGAGTTTAACGCAACCGGGAGGAAAGTCCTCAACTTTTTAAAAGCATCATCGCGCGAGAGGAAGTTTCAGGCTTGGCCTAGGGAAAAGTACCAGGAGGTGTGCGGGGGTGGGGCGGTGGCGATCTGAGAGGTCTCTAGAGAAGGAAGGGGAGTCCAACCCGAGAGCGGGGGGTTGGAGGTGGAGGGGGGGAAAAGCGAAGAGAGGAGGCATGGGCGAAGCGCCCGGCAGCGCGCGAGCCCCGGCTGCTCGGCTGCGCGGGAGCGCAGGCCTGGAGGGCTCGGGTGACATCACCCGCGGGCCCCTTCCTCCTGCCGGGTGGGTGGGGCCTGGCGCGCCGCGCGGGCGCGGGGTCAAGGAGGGGGAAGAGGAGGAGCAGGCCTGGATGTGTCTGTGTGAGGACCCGGGAGGGGCGGAGGCGGTGGAGCGCGTGGCTCCCGGCTGCCCGCGCCAGCCCTGCCCGGCCCGACGCGCGGCCCCAGTGCCGCCCTCGGCGCAGCGCCCCGGGATCGGCGCGCGCGGAGCGGGACCCCGCCGGGCGCGGCCTGGAAAGGAGCGGGAAAGCAAAGTAAGGCGAGCGAGCAGTCCTCCTAAGTTTTTAAAGCAACTTCGCCCCCTGCGGCGGCGGCGGTGGCGGCGTCGTCGTCGTCCCGCGGCTCGGCGCGTTCCCCCCCCCCAACCCCCCAGCGCTCCTCGGAGTGGCGGAAATTAGAGGGAGCGGGCGGGGGTGGGGGCGCGCGAGGGAAGAAGGAGCCGGGAAGGAGAGGAGAGTCTGACCACATCTGTGAAAACTTGGGGAAGGAGGGCGGGGAGGAGGAGGAGCGCAGGAGCGCGCCGAGGGGAGCGCGAAGGGCGCGCGCGGCGGAGCCCAACTTTTGCAACCGGGGGCGCTCGGCCTGGACGGGCCCTTAGTCGTTGAAAAGTCGACTTGACGGTCGGGGGCTCCTTTCTTTCTCTTTCTCCTCCCACCCGCGGTTGAACCAAATCAGAACTGTCACTCAGGGCCGGTGACTCAGAGGGATCAGATTACAAGGATCCCTGAAACTGATGCGCGGGCTGCAGCGGCGGGAGGGAGCGGACCGGGCCGCACCGCCGGCGCCCGCACACTCGTCCGCCCGCCCGCCGTTCCCCTCCTCGCCCGCTCGCCCCGTCGCCGGCCCACGCCACACCATGCCCGCCGGGGCCGCACGCTGCGATCGGTCCGGCCATCCACGGTAGCCCGAGCCCGCCCGCCGCTCCGCCGGCGCAGGTCTGTGGATTTGGGACCTGACAGCCAAAGCCGCAGGTACGTCCCGCCTGAAGTTCTTTGTTTTGCGGGCCCCGCAGCCCGCCCTGTCGAGCTTCCCGGCGGCGTCGGAGCGGCTTGGCTTGGGTGCGCTCGCGCCTTCCCGCGCTCTCCGGGGTCCGGTCTCGGTTCTCCGGACTGCAGAGCTCCTGCCCCAGGGCGCGCGGACCAAGTTTGAGGCGGTAGCGTCCGCGCCTACTTCTCACCAAGTGCTGCGCAGAGCTCCGGGAGCCCGGAGCTGCGGCTGGTCCTCGCGCCCCGGCAAAGCCGCAGCTCGGCTTGCGCGCAGCGCCTGGGGATGCGCCGAGCCGCCGCTGCCCGGCTCTCCAGGGTCCCGCCTTCACTTCTGAGGGTGGGGGTGCGGGGTGAGCGGATGGAGGGCGCGCCTCCGCGGTGGGAGAGGAAAAGTGAAAGTTGTACCATCTGTGCGTGATTTGGAACTCTGTCTCTTCCTTTCCAGAGGTAGAGCAGAAAGAAAAGAAAAGAGAAAGAAAGAAAAGTAGCAGTGGCCCTTGTGCGGTAACCAAGAGGCCGAATTTGCACAGAGCAGAGTTGGGTATGGATCACTCTACTCTGCTGGGGACACTTAACTTTCTGGAGTTGCAGCGGGGCCCTGAGGATGTGGCAGAGTTAATATTGATCATACATTTGAATAGTTGGTGAAGCGACTTTTCAGCAGATGGCCACATGCCCTCACACTCGGTCCAGCCTTTGCTTATTATCCTTTGATGAACTTAGTATCCTTCAGTGAACTTTGTGTCTGTGTCCCGGAGTGCACCTTTTTGAATACCAAACCTTACCCCCCTCCCCCAGGCTTTCTTGGCTCTGTGTGTGTGTGTGTGTGTGTGTGTGTGTGTGTGTGTGTGTGTATAAAGACCACTTAGGGAAGTTTACTGCACCGCGTTTACCCTCTCTCCTCCCCCAACTTGGTTGTAGATTCTGGCCTTGGGTACAGTGCTCATGGCCCTCTGCCAGTTTATATGTACATATATTTATGTAAAACATTTTCTCCCAGCTCTGTGCCAGCTGTTCCACATTTTCCAGCTGCCACTTCAGTTTGAAATGATGGACTGTCGTCCTCAAGTAAAAGAACTCTTTAGTCCGAGGTATGGAGGGCCGGCCGCTGTGCAAATACAGGGGCAGTGCCATTAGCCCTGCTGGTATTATTAGTTCCCCAAACACCTCGTGCCCTTCTTTTCCTCTCCTTCTCCTCCTCAATTACAGCTTTTCACAGCCCAGAACGTGCACTCTGCTGAACATTCAAGTGATTAACCCCCACCCCCCCTTTTCTGAATGATTTTGTGCAGAACTTGGATGAGGCCGGCAGGCTGGTTAGCTAGCTTTCTTTCTTTCTTTCTTTCTTTCTTTCTTTCTTTCTTTCTTTCTTTCTTTCTTTCTTTTTCTTTCTCTCCCTGAAATATTTGTCTGGTGGAAATAACTTCTAGAAAAAGAGTTGCAACTTGAGAGCATTGGGCATGGCTGGGGGAAGGGGAGCTGTGCTCTGCCATCTGAAATAATCTCATTTTAGTCTATTTTAGGGGAAACCCTTCCTTCGTTCTCATGTCACAAGCTTGCACTGTTTGATGTCTTCACGAGTTATAGACTGAATTCTTCAAGAACTGGCCTAAAGTATTAATTTTGAGTATTTATGTAATTGCTCTGTAATTTGAATAGGTGCCTTATTGATTGATTCCTGTAATTATTTCATTTGGGTTTTAAATTAAAAATTAATAATAGTCTGACAGTTTCTTAATTACATGTGTCAAGATTATTTTGAAGCAGGAAAATGCTGTTTTAAAATAGTGAAATAACCTCAGAATCACTTCATTTTTCTAAGGCAGCGCAGTAGAGGATATATTAAAGCAGTGGAGATTGGTTTTACCAATGTAAACTGTGCAGAGTATCTACAGAATTTGTTTATGTTAGGAAATATTGGCTTTAACAATCTGGTCCATGAGCTCTGTGGCCAGTTAGATTATAGTCAGACCTTAAAACAAACATGAAATAACATTTAAATTAGCTGAAATTGCATATTTATACAGAGCAGAGAGTTTATTTTACACTAAAAGCTATTTAATTAGAAACTCCCCGCCTGAGGGGAGGCCCTTTCAGGGTCTGTAATTCTTAAAGTCAGCCTAGGGAAGGTTGGGTTTAGATGCATGCATACGTTCAATGTGAGAGGTGTCTGCTGAAATTTCACACAGACAGAAACACTTTAAAAGATATAGATTGCTTTATTGCTAATAGACTGGCAGGTTTAGCTCAGATGCCTACCAATTCCCTGTGTTTTTTACATACTCTTGTATTCCTTGATTGAACTCTGGTGTCCTTACAGTTTTTATTGTATGTCTAATTTGCAAAGGAGAAAATTCAGCATTGATGAAAAATGTCTCTTGTCGAGTTATTTCATTGCTTACTTAATGAAAGAATTGTTAATTTTAACAGTTGGATTCCAGGGCCTAAAAGTTGGACTCTCCTTTGTTTTTGAAGCCAGTGAAGTTTTCTTAATTACCTGCATGCTGCAAGAGTTACAGGCATCCTCTGGGCTCAGGCATTTAGAAGTGAGTTCCTTGTAAGGCATCCATCCTGCTTGCTGGATTCCTCTCCCCGATTTCTGAGGACAGTTTGGAAGCTTATGAAAGGAAACACTTTAATGCTCATTGTTGTATGCACTCACTTACATGGAGACAGTAATGTTCTAAGAAAAATCAGCCTCGAAGACATGAATCAGTGAGTCATGAAATGGTCAGGAAAACCTTAGTAATGGAATGTTAATGCTTTTAGACGATAGTAGATTATCTTAAAAGTCAGACTTTTCTCCTTTCTGCAATTGTTGTAAATCCCTGGCTGAAGAGTTCTTTGAAGGAGGTTTTAGTTCTCCTGGCATTCATATTCTGAGGTTGGTCTGATTTGCTTTGGGAGATTCAAGGAATTTTCTGCCAACTTTTATATCGAGAGGCAATCAAAGGCTGAAATGGCTACAGAACAAACACACACAAACACATTTGTTAAGCAAACGCATTTGTTAAACAAAAGGTTCTCTAATAATGACTTCAGGTTGTCTTCTCATTAAAGCCCGGGAGAAACTGCTGCTCCTCAGTTCACATTGTCAGTTTTCTACATGGAAATTGATCTGTTTTACTTTCAAAGCAAATAGAGGCAGACAATAAACTACAACAGGGCCGGGCGCTGCTGCAAACTTTCTCAAGTACTTTCCAGTATATTTTTCATCTTTACTTTTATTTGATGGGCCTGTGAAATAGAGCTGTAGACTGGTGAAGACTTTAAATGAAATTTCACACTTTGATGATTTTTTTTTTTTAAACTTTGATATATTGACAGCAAAAGGAGCTGCAAAAGCTTTTATATAACTCGAGCAGCAACGCCAAGCAGCAGTCAAACGTCTCCATGCATTTGTGTTTAACTGCAGAAGAAAAACATGTCCATGGGCAGTAGAGGTTCTTACCAGCCCCCTAATCCCAGATCCCAGCAAACCTTGAGGGCATGCCTCAGATCTTGCTGAAGTCACTGTGGACTCTCACAGTTTGCAGATTAAGTATGCTATGTGTTCCTGGCTCCAGCAACGGCTTTAGGAGCTCACTAAGCTTCCTGTCTTAGTATCCCTTTTCTTAAGTTTTTAGGGTCCGTTGAAGGCTATGTTGTCTGAAATAAGTGGTACTTGTTAATTTAGAGACTCTTTATATATTTCATTCTCTCTTTAAAAATTGCCAAATTTATAATTTTTTTTTTAAACTGAAAAGCTAATTATGTCTGGAAAAGGGGAGGGGAGCTGCTGGAAAGAAGCTGTCTGTGGAGTGTTTATGAGCTCATTTGTTTGGAAACTTTGTTGTCTGCATCGTTTTACCACACTTTCGCTTTGCCTAACCCCTGAAAAGTAGACTCTTTCCATTTGAAATACTAAATGCACAGTAGTTTTCTACGTATTCCTTAGCTGCCTGTGTGTTTGTGTGTGTGTGTTTCACCTGAAAGTGTTTTTTGTTCTGGCTGTGCATATTTCAACCCGACAAAATGTCTCAGAAAATCTATAGCTTTCTAAAGTAGCTGAATGAAAAAGCCATTACATAGTTAATAAGGTGGCACTGGGACATTGAGGCCTCCTCCTGAAAGGCAATATTGTATTGAGCTCTATGTGTGCCTCTGTGGTATCTGTAAGCTATATCCTCTTATATGGCATGCTAGCATTTTGTGTACGAGTCATAATTAAAAAAGAAAATACTTACATCATTGTCCAGCAACATGTCATATTATTCCCAAGAGAACCCAAGCCAATTTTGTGTTTAAAGGTTATTCAATGAATGAAATTGTGAAAGCCCATTTGTCAAAGTACTGCATGGTTTCTGTTCGTTTTCAAGCTCCAAATTCATTGTCTGCCCTAGCCCAGCCATTAGTCATCAGTGTATTAGTGCTGCCTTCAGGCCATGCTGCCCGGCACTTCTTCACACTATTACAGCTTTGAAAGTGTACTCTGCCGACTTGTAGAATTACTGCTCTGATTTCCGCTTGGCTGGTTTGAGGTAAGTCCCCTCCCTCCCTTCTAGCTGACTGTAATCCTTGCTTTCTTTCAAAGCTCCTTTCCAGAGATTTAGAAAACTTTCTTAAGGACCCTGTTGGCATCCTACCACAGTTTGGTTGTAGCACGCACTATACATTTAAATTGTACCTGAAGAAAATTGGATTGGTTGCAGGCCTGAAACATTTAGAGGGGGCAGCTTTGCTATGGAGGGGAGGGGTGTTACAGCAATAACTATTGATATAGCACATTCGTGTACTTGTGTAATTTTTATGTTCTAGAATTAATTCAACAATGAGAGATAAGTACCATTCTTAAATCCCTGTTGAAATGAATTTAAAATATATAACATATTTGCTTATTTTTAAAGCAGTTTTTTTGAAGATTCAATAAAATGCCTAACAAGAGTGTTTTAAATATTATATACTGCCATTAAAAAAAAAGATGGAAAACTCACCAATTAGATAAAAGATAAGTTCAAATTTTATTAATGAAGGAATGAGGCAATTAAGCCTTATTACTGATTACATTTTATGATTTTTTTAAAAAGGATAATTCACTCCAAAGATTTATTAGTGTGTGGAGAAACCTCATGCAGCAGCTTTGAATGACTGAGCTGTATGGAGACCTGGACTCCACTGGCCAGACATGTGGATCAGGCCGTGCTACTGCAGGACAAGGCCTGCTGTTTGAACTGTGCAACGGAATTCCACACCAGTCTCATTGAGGGTGTCTGTAGCAGTTGATGCAGGCTAGACTGAGCATTTTGTATGTATGAAGGCTGAAGGCTGAGTTGGCTGGAGAATGTTGTTTGAATAAGAAAGTTTATAGAATAAGTGGCCCATGGGTAATTAATTCTTATAAAGTAGACCCTGCATCTGAAAATCCTTAAAATTTGCAAGCCTGGCTTTTAAAGTTGCAATTAAGATTTAACTCTCAAAACATTAAAAATTAGGAGGGTGAAATGAGGAGAATAGTGTTGCCTGAAAACAAGCTGAGTATCTTTAGCTTATCTGTGGTCGATTTCAATACCTAAATATCGGTTTCCCTTGTGTGATTTAATAGTCAGACGGTGGCCTGGTGTGGTAGCTCATGCCTGTAGTCTTAACATTTGGAAGGCCGAGGCAGGAGGATTGCCACAAGTTTCAGACAAGCCTGGGCTTTATCATCAGTTCTAGGCTGCCTAGCCTGTAATGTGAGAACCTGTTTCAAACCATAACAGCAACAAAAAAGTTGATTCTTATTCATAGATGCAGTCTTATCTCCTTAAGCTGTATTGTAAGGATAGAGGGTCCTAGGCACTGTAAGTCATATAAGTTCTATGTGAATAGCATTTTTTTTTCCTGCTGCTATGCAAACATGCTTCTTTCAAATCTCAGTGAAGCACTCACACTTTTATGATGTATATGGATGTGGTGGGGAGACTGTTACGGAGCTTAATATTTATAGACTGATGTAGATGTTCTGATCTCATTTTCTTAGGGAGGGAGGTCTGGACCCAGCTAATGCAGAGGAAGTTTAGGTGTCAGTTTGCTTCCCACCGCTGCTGTGTCTCTGAGGGCATCTGCTGTTCTCCATACCCAGGGCAGCCAGAGCACGGGAGGCTGCTGTGGTAAGAGCTGTGGGAAGCTCACAAGTGGCACTGAGTGTTAGACCTCACACTCCCCTTAAATGTTTGTTATAAGAGACCTCTGGCATCTGAGCAGGGAGGGAGCTTGTGGTCTTTTCTCTCACATCAACACCAGAAAAGGCACACTAATGCCATTTTTGTGATTTGTAAGTGTCGTAACTATTCATGTGGAATAGCTAGCTCCCTTGGTGATTGATTTTTAAATATATAATCTTCTGAAAAGTTTAGATATAGCTAATTTATGAAAGCAAAGTTCACCGGATCCAGGCAATTATTTCCCTAATAGAGCAACTTCATTTTGGGATGTCTGTCAAAATGCTGTTTGTTGCATCACAGTCGTAAGGAAGGAAGATTGAAAATAATGGACTGCAGGCCTGGGGCATCCCTTGGTTTTCCAATGGGCAGCCTAGATAGAGTTCAGTTTTCTTATTCACAGATGGGCTTTTCTGCTTTCTTGACCTTGGGAGAAGTAATCCTATAAAGGTGAAATAACTGTCTATGAAAAATACTGTAGTTAGACATTAGCGAAGATTTCATTAGGAACTTATGAAGTTGGGCTTCCTTTTCTGCAGAAAGCAAGGTAGTGCAGACAGGAAGTGAAGGAAAGCCAAGAACTCCTGGGACTCGTCGGTGTATCCCAGAGGTCGCGCATAGCTAATTGATTTTAGGTTCAGAGAGATATTTTGAACAGAAGAAACCCTCAAGCACATTATGGACCTCTTAAGTTTCTCTTCCATGTGTGATTACAAGAAATGGGCTAAATTCTTCGCGTTTTCCTTACTGAACCTCAAGACAGTTTCTTACTTCCAAAACTGATCAAAAAGTTTTAAAAGCAGTATTAGCTTTGTTCTTTATGTTGGGGAAAAAAAAGTTCTTTCTCTGTAAAGGAATTATTTTCTTTAGGAAATGGGTTATTTAATAGCTCCAGGAAGGTATAAATATTAAATAGGATTTTTTTCCTATTTAAAAGGAACATGGTTCCTCCATGAGGTAGCAGCTGATGTCCTAGTAAGAGAACCATCACTCTTCTGCGATAGCTGCCGGGGAAAGTCTGCCCCCAGAATCCCTCTCAGAATCCCCTCTTCATTGTGGATTTTTGAAACATTAACATATGAGGGAGACCATTCAGCTTAACAGTGTACAGGCAGGTGTGAGTAAAGAGCCTTTCTCTCCTGGAGCAGCACATTCTTGAGCTACAGGGTGTGATTTCTCACATTAGACCTGCTCTGAGTGCTGCTTATAGCCTTCAAATGACTTTTCCTTCTGGCCTCCTAGGGCCTGTAGATGTTCTAATGTATGAGAAGTGGACCAGGTTATCATCAATCTAGCCTTCTGCTGAGTTGTCTTGAATCTTTAAAGGCATTAAAACAAAACAAAACAAAACAAACAAAACACCACCAGTTACCTCCAAGGTTCAGGCATCTTAACAGCAAACCCAAGTGGATTAAGGAAATAGATACTGGCAGGGTGCTGTTTGGAAAGGGCCCTGCCAGTCTGTGACTGCAGCAGTTTCATCCCATCCTAGCCTACAACCACAGTCAATTAGTTCCTTCAGGAGAAATGCCACTTTAAACTTTGGTATGGTTAGCACCGGTATTTTCTTCTGAAAAATGTTCAGAGTGTAAAGGAATCCTGAATACCTCCAGTTTGGAGATGTTGCCGCAGAGAAATGCCGAGGGGAGAGGCTGGTTTGTACAGGTTTAAGAATTGGGATTTTAAAAAAAAAAGAATTCTTTACTATTACAGGAAGTGTCTGTGGTGGCCAAGGCTCTCATGGAGGGCTTTCTGAGAGACAGTGAGGCCATATGCCTGCCTTGACCGTTCCCAGCACCTGCATCTATTTATGGCAGCCTGGGAAGGGGGCCAACTTGATAGGCAGTAGACATTTTTGTGAATGAACATATTTGTTTTCCTGCAGAATTTTCAACTGTTCCCCAGTGTTTTATAATATTGCAATGCTCATGCACACACACACACACACACACACACACACACACACACACACACACACACTGTCATACCTATTTGAATTTGGTTAGTTCAGACAACATGGATTCAACAAACAATCCCCCTTCCCACTGACCGTTGGACATTCTTCTGGACTACCTGTAGAGAGAGTTTGCAAGTTCCCAAAAATATTCCTGGAGAGGAGGATAACGGATCTGACCCAGATTGATAAGGGATACCTACCTGCATGTTTTGAGCTGCTGGACCAATCTCCCCAGCCTGCAGCACATCCCTCACCTCTCTCTGGCTTGAGACCCTTCGCTAGCAGCTCTAGAAGACAAGGCTGCAGTGGTTCAGAGGTGGAGCAGCTAGGGATGCAGCTGCTGAGACGGACGGGGTGCACGCACCTTGGACGGCCAACACCTCAAGGGGCCAGCAGGGCACTGAAGAACAGTGAGTGAACAGGAATTAAGGCACAGTGGTTGGAGGTGTGTGGTTGTTCTACTCTGAGGTGTCAAGAAACCATCCCCCACCCCTCAAAAAAAAAAATAGCTTTCAAACTAAATGGACTGCAGCAACCAGAGCCTGTCCCTTGGCAAACAGGACGTCTGTGTGAAAGCGCTTTGAAAACATAGCAGTCCCTCACTTCCCAAAATTCTTCGTTTTCGTCAATGTTACCTCCAACCCCGTCACCTTCAGAGTGAATATCTGCTACAGGTGTTTTTCCTGGTAGCTTCTGAAAACTTTTTCTAGTCAGTTTCAGGGGAGGTTGAGGCAAGTTCACACTTGGAATTTAGAAAGAAAAGATGTACGTTTAAGGCAAATTGCTAGAATGGGAGGGAGTAGATGTTAAAAAAAAAGGGGGGGGGAGTCTGAAATTAATTGTGCTAAGGACTTTGGCCTCTGGGAAGTTACCAGAGGTTTGGAATACTTGAATGAAAAAAGATTTGGTTGTTTTGCCTCCAGGGAGGAGCTTTTATCCTTCTTTTTTCCCTGTGGAACTGAAGCCCTCAGGAGGCAAATACAAGTCCCAGGCTTGCCTGTACCCTTTTTGTTAGGATTCAGACTTAGGATCCCACCGTCATCCCAAAAAAGAAAGAAAGGAAGGAAGAAAGAACAAAAGAAAGGAGAGAAAAGGAAAAGGGGGGGGGAAGCCAAGTGGTTTTCTCCTGCAGTCCTGCATGCACTGTTCACTGTCCCAGTGGTGAAAGACTGAAGGGGACAGGCAGGAGTTGTAAACAGGAAACTGCCTCCGGAGGAAAGTCTTGATTTCATTCATATCTGAAAAATAGTAGCATGTGTGGAATGAAGTGGAATTAATCCCTTCCCTTAATTCTTACAGTCTAAATGTTATATACACTTTATTGCTTAAGGTAGTCTAGGCTCTCAGAGTGGTATAGGGCGATGCTTCAGCTTTTAGCATTTCAGCCAGGGTCAACTCTGGTCTGTTTCCAAATCCCTTAATGTCCTATGAAAAAGCCACCCTGAAGGGAAAAACAATCCTCATTTCAACAGTTACATGGGGTGTGGGCATCTATGGCGTTAAAGCGCTCTCTTTGTGACAAGGATAAAATTGTGTTTTTATCAGTAAAATAAGCTGATATAACTCACCATGCTATACAGGAAGCAGATGTCTGCCTTGGCAAGATGCCACATTATAGCCCTGGACTGAGCATTGACTACACTTAAATAATTAGTTGCTAATTAATGAGATCCAAAAATAAGTTGTCAAAATAGAAGAAGGGGGTAGACTTTTTTAAGTTACCAAGGGCCTAGTTTTTTTTTTTTTTTAAATCTATTTCACACAGGGGTAGGAATTAGTATTTTCCAAGATCATTAATTAGTAGCTTTCAGGTGGTGCCTCTTGGCACTTGTGTCTTTCTCCATTGTGATGATTTCTGGGAGGGTGAGTTGCTTTGTTAAAATGTTGCCTTAAGGGGTACCCAAAAACTGCATAAAATTCAGTCTTACCAAGGAACTTAGTGACTTGTTGGTTCTTACCAGGAACCTTCTTTCTTGATGGGATGCTGTCGGGTTCCTTTGCGTGTTATATTTCCATTTTGCAGTTTAAACTTACTACACTGCCCCAACTCAGCTAATACAACTGTATTATCAGTTTTGAAGGAGAAGATTGTGGTATCTGAATTGGGTGCTTTGATTAAAGATTCCTGGTAAAATTTTTAGCTTTTGTAGAATTGACCAGTTTTCAGTGAAACATTTAGCACAGAAGAAGATGTATGTAGCTAGCTCAAGGATGTTTAAAATTCAAGACACAGCAGAGTTAGACGTCATGAGGTCCCTGATGTGAACCTTTATTTACCCAGTAAGCATTTATCTTTGTATTAGTTGTTGAGAAGATGGAAGTCTACTCCTCATGAGGCTTCCAGTCTAGAGGTAGAAGGAAGGTGTATGTTCAACGAAGACTTCTTAAACACAGTTCTTTATCGTTATTACAGTTGGAGTCGGGATAGGTTCTGTGGGCTGTGAATTCAGTGTTCAGGAATACACTTCATTCTATACTTATGAATATAATTGAGGTCCTCTCAGGGATACATACATAGTGATGAACAAATATAAATGTGTAGAGCAGTTATTTGGAAGCTGCAATGACCTTAACAATTAGTGCTTCTTCAAATACAGGCTCTTGGTGCTACTGTCCATGTGTCAGAAGTAGAACTGGGAAATTAGATCTCTTAGCAAGGGTATAGCAATCTGGGTACTAATGGCAATTCAGGGAAACCCTTTGGGAGTAGGAGTGATAACAGATTGGGTTCAATCGTTCTTGGTTGTGCTTGGTTTTTGTTTTGATTTTGGAGACAGTGTGTCACAATGTAGCTCTGGATGGCCTGGAACTTTGTAGACCAGGCTGACCTGGAACTCACAGAAACTCTCCTGCTTCTGCCTCCTGAGTGCTGGAATTGAAGTTGGGTGCCACCCCCAACCCACCCCCAGCCTTGTGATATACTTTAAAAATAAAGTTTAAAGCTGGGTTCAGGTTGAGGAAGGAGTATTGAGAGTTTGAGGCCAGGCTGGGCTGTGTGTTGCAAGACCTTACCTTAAACAGTAAAATCAATTTGGAGAGAGAATAGTTCTTTAAAGAGAACTATTCTGAGGGTTTTTTTTTTTTTAAATGTTACTGTTAATGTTATTATGCATGTGGAGTTCAGAATGACTTGGGAGTTCCAGGGATCAGGTTGTCTGGCTTCACACACTGAGCTATCTGAGTTCTTCTTAGAGACACAAGCAACTATGGAAGAGTTCTCTTTAGAGGTTTTTATTCAGGCTCATGGAAGAGTTTTGGAGGGTCTGTGATCCCTTGGGGATTAAGTGTATGTGCCTGGGGTAAAGGAATTTGTTGTTGTTGTTGTTTCTTCTCAAAAAGCAGAGGGCTTCTGTTGTCCTCTCTAAACTGAGAGGGAGTACAGGTTGGCCAAGGTGGTGCTGGACAGCTCCTGGGGCAGCTTTAGGTAGGCTGTGAGTGCTGTCCAAGCCCCTTGCTGTTTTGTTCTTGTTTTTCATTGTGTTCTCTGAATCTACTTCTCAATTCAGAGTGGCTCTTACAGTTGGTTAGTGTGTCTTATTTCTTTTTATTCTACAGAACACTGTGGTTTAGAGCGAATGACAATAGACACACTAGGAAAAGATGGAAGTCAGGGAATAGCCAGTGCCCTAGTGTTTTATGTGCAGCCTTTGGCTCTGAAACCATAACTGAATGGCTTGAATTCCTGGTCAAGGGGCATCTGGTGTACATAAAGAGCGTGAGTTAAATCTGACTAAACCTACATGCTCTGGGATTTGCACTTTGGCCAGTTAAACAGCTTCTTGCTTTATTTCACTAATCATTGTTTTGATTGAACATTGTGGCATCTGCTACATGCAGAAAAATAAGCAGATGAACATACAGATGAAGCACCTACCTTGAGAGTTGCAGCCTAGAGAGCTTGAAGAAAACATGCCTGAGAGTGGACTTTTCATCTTCGCCTTCTTTGTAGGGATAAGGATTCTGTAAGAAAAGGATGTGCTAGTGTGAAGATTGATGAATAAGATTAGTTGGGGCTATTGTCTGATGAGTGGAGCTGGTGAAGGACAGATGACCTGAATTTGCCTGTAGTTGAGTTTTCATGTTCTGTGAGTGATCCCAGCCTTTGTTAGCCTCACTTTTTGTCTGACTTTTGTGGTGGAATGGAGGGATATTGTCTTATTACCTTTGTTTAGGAAATTAACCCAAATGAATTAGTGTTTTCCTTTTCAGAAAACATAAAGAACACAGTTTGTCTGGATGCTTTGAGGTTAAGATGCTGAAGGCAATTCAGTGCCTTATGGAAGTTGAGATCCTAGTCTACTGAGTTACTGAGGGCTCTGGATAGGGGAGCTACTTGGTTTTTAAGATGTCTACTTAGTAATCACAAACTTCCTTTTGACTTAGAAGTTCTCGTAGTGTCCCTTCCTATAAAGTTGACCACCCAAAGGGAAATGAACAGAAATGGATTAAAGAATAATGTGAAACTTGGGTTTTATACTGTAGATAATTGAAAATTGAAGTATTTAGAATTTATTATTTCTCAACCTGTGTGTCAAACCCTTTTGGCACACCTCTGTCTCTTAAAAAGTTTTTATATTAGGATTCATAACAGTAGCATACTTACATCTATGAAGTAGCAACAAAAATAATTTTATGGTTGGGGTCACCACAACATAATGGACTGTCTTAAAGGGTCTCAGCATTCGGAAGGTTCACAACCACTGGCTTAGATAATTTGATAAGAAATCATTGGAAGGAACTGCGAAACTTGTACATTATGAGCTGTTTTGTTTTCCTTTGCAGGTAGCAAATGCTGGGGTCACTTAAGGGACATGAAAACTCAACTCCATGTGACTTTGACCGGCTCCTTAATATAGTTATGAAGTAGTTTTGCCAGAAAACCCTTTGAGGAAATGTCCACTCAGGTTTTGCTAAACCTTTAGGTTCTCCTCAGGTTGAAGATATAGAAGACTTTTGGGTAAAGGTTTCTTCTGCCATTCTGGGAATTTGATGGCACTGTGGTGTTTTATAGGGATTCCTTTGAGAAACAAGCTGAAGTAATGAGAAGACATTATGGAGGCCCAGGCCCACAGCTCTACGGCGACTGAGAGGAAGAAAGCTGAAAATTCCATTGGGAAATGTCCCACGAGAACAGATGTCAGCGAGAAGGCCGTGGCCTCTAGTACCACTTCCAATGGTGAGTGGCCCCACAACTCCCAGCAGCTAAGTTGCCATCACTGCTGTGTTCTCTGCATCCCCTGAACTGAACATCCACACCTGGACCAGTGATTCTTCTATGAGAGGTTCACATGGGTCAGAGGATGGTGTATGGGGTGGGCAGACTTTAGTACTCTCTATCTTGACGTTCAAGCTGCTTGTTTTCTTCAGAGTCTACTTTGAGATATAAATTGGCATAGGATAGGTTATTTATAAAAAGAAGTTCCTGTTTTGGCACTTTGAAAATCATCTTGATTGGTCTGGTAAGAATTTAAAATGCTTTGCGTTTCACATGGAAAGTCTATAGTAGTCAAAATAATGAAGACGTTTTTGATTTGTGGCAGGATTTCTCCTACCCCATATTTAAAGTTGTCTACTGGAAAGGATTTTTAAAAGCTTAACAGCTGAAGTTTTAAGTCTATCTCAAGTCCATGCACTTCATTGTTGGTTTTGTAAATTTAATTAATTTAATTTATTTCAGAGATAGCACAGAGTCAACATTTATTTTTACACTTTAAGCAAAGTATCGAAAGATATTTTAATGTAAGCCTAGAGTACCCCAGCCTCCCTCAACTAGGAAAACCAGGCTGAAGGTCTATGGTGACCTTCTCTTCCATTCCAGGCTTTCCCACAAGGTAGGCCATCAGTGTCTTTGTGCCTGTAGATTTCAGGCGTGCCTCCTAGCTCTGGATTGTGTGTCTGTAGATTTCAGGTGTGCCTAGTTGCTATGGATTGTGTGTCTGTGGATTTCAGGCCTGCCTCCTTGCTCTGGGCCCCACTCTGCTTTTCTGTGTACCTTTAGGAAGGATAAGTTGGTGAATTGTCCTAGTCCGCTCCTGTCTGACCTGGCTCGCTAATCTGCCCAACCTGACCTCCTGGCTCCTTCTCTGTGGTTTTATAATTTATATGTTCCAAGAAAGATTTTCCTAGGTTGACCTACTATTGTTTGAAATGTGCAATTGAAGAGTAAGCTTGACTCAGAAGCTAACTGTAGCCCAGGACCTTCGGCTCTGAGGACAGGAGCTCCTGCAGGGTCTGGCTGCTGCTCGGTTCCATCCATGGGTTACCCAGCTTTGCTTCAGGTCTGCGCCCTTCTATCAGGGTTTTGACATAGCTCCATACTGTGCTAGGGGGAGGAAACTAGCTGTCAGTCTTGCAGGCCAATAAGCCCGGGTTTCCATTGATCTCTAGGGAGATATATTTATGTTTGAGTTAAAAAATGGATTCACTTTACCTGTATGTGTTTAAAAATGTGTCTGTATCGCTCCCCTTATTTGTGGCATTTAAACCCAGGGCTCAACTTACTTAACACAGTCTGAATATTTGTGTCTTGTTTTCAGGTGTTATTAAAAAGCATATTCTATATCAAAAACACGCTACCTTGGATTCTTTGTTTTTCTGGAGTTTATAAATGTTAGGCTAATTTATCATTTTATAAGTAGGAACAATATGTAAAGTGCTAGTTATTTGGTGGTTTTAATACTAATTTTATAAGAATAACCACTTTATATGTGTTAAGCATCACAAAAACAACCCCACCAATGTTGCTGTGTGCAGCCATATATGTGGGTGTTTCCTAGCACAAAGCCAGTGCAGATTGGTAGAGGATGCTTTTGCACCACTTGGACTGTTAGAGGCCAGTATCCTGTGAATCCTGCAGAGTGCCTTCAGCGGTCTTTGTGGGAAGATGCTGTTGCCTCTGGGGATCTTGCTTCCACACCGAGACACATACTCCGGGGCGTCTCCAGTGCTCCTCAGCTTGGCATCAGCCATTCTCTGACCACAGGTTCTCCTCACCACCATGTTGAGGGTGACTGGAACATTACCAGAACCCAGTGGTGGCCTGGAGGCCTGGAGGCCTGGAGGCCTGGAGGCCTGGACCAAGAGCTAGCCAGAGAAAGGACAGTCTTAAAGCTAGTTCTGCACTTGGCATGATCACAGGCCTGTTTGCTAAGCTGCTCACACGCTTGCCTCCCTAACCTGATCAGCCTGTGCCCCTGAGGCCCACAACCTGTCTAAACGTGCATGAGTCCTGCTGCATATGGACGTAAATACTCACTAGTCGTGTTTGCAGGGCATATGTCTGAATGAGATCTGTCTCAGAGTTGTTTTTCAGAATTCCTGATCTTCTAAAGAATTCATTACTTTTCATTTGGGGACAATAGGAAACTCAGTGAAATAAAACAAAACAACAACAAGAAAAAAATGGAATTTTTTTTTTTTTCTAAAACTGGATTTCCACCTAATAGAATGACTCCAGGAAAATAAGCAAATGCATTTAAAACACAATAAACAATACAAAAGAAAGGCCAGTGAAGTCAAGCGTGACTCCTGTTTAGAATCCCTCCATTTGGGAGGCTGAGGCAGGAGAATTACTAGTTTGAGGTCTGCTTGGGCTATGCGGTGACAAAACAGAGGAGTGTCCTTTTTCCTTTGTTTATGTGAATGCTAATAATTACAGTATCTTTTCTTACAGAGTTCTGCAGTTTTCATCTAACTAGCCTAGCGCCTTTTTACTGTGCCATGACTGTGGGTACGGATGGTTGGGATTGCAGTCTCCGTACTGCTTGCTCCCTTCCTGCCCGCTTCAAGCTCTGCCTGGGTGTTATGCAGATCAGTGTATAGAGTTTCGTCCTGTGCTGCTCGGGTTAGAGCTTTTGGTAGGCAGCCTTACAAAGATTGGTGCTTTGTGTGTGCTGACATGTTGTGGAAATTATTGTGGTTGCTGTCTGTCCACTCATCAGTCTGTCTATCCACCTACCCCTTTCTCTTTAGTTTACAAGTGCCTAAATACCTACATTGAAGCCATTCACAAAAATGGGAGTCATTAAGATAGGTGGCATAGTGATTGTACCTAACTCCAGAGGTTATGCTTGCCTTAAGATTGCTCTGACTTTGAGTTTGTAACTAGACAGTTAAAAGACTTAGTTCAGATATCAGGATGTATGAACCAAATGAATATAAAGTATATTTTAGATTCTACCCATTTTGTGATTAAAAGTAAATAAATAGAAAAGTTTTGTTACTGGTGAAGCTATTGGTTGACTTAATTAACCTTTCCAGTCATTATGTGGTATAATTTGTTCTTGACTGTGAACATCCCAGCCAAGCCACGCACATTCCACTGCGTGTTCTTACAAGTCTGTTTTCTTGCTTTTCTCAATTGAGTATCTGCTCCTAGAGTTTTGTTTAAACAAACATAGAAACACAGCCAAAATGTATGGTTCAAAAACCTTGAAGAACATTGTAAATAAACATTTGCTACACGAGATTGAAATTTAAAATAACGTGAGTGAAAAGTTGTGCTCTAAGTCTTGTGTTGGGGGAAAGAAACGAAGTCAAATTAGATTTGTGTAGCTTTTCAGGACCCACATGTGTAAGCAAAGCCTTCGGTGATTTCTGCACAGGAACCACATTATGTGCATAGCTTCCTGTGTGCACACTTCAGCTTTAAGCAGTTAGTGCTTATTCGTGAGATGGAAGTGACACAGGCAATGGCATTTAGCCTTCTGAATGTTTTTTAAGTGCAATTGTGGCTTAAGAGATTATTCTTGACATCTAACAGGATGACTTTCATATATAAAGTGTGCATTTAGAGATATTAGACCTCACATTGGCTTGAGGGTGTCCAAGTCTGTTAATAAGGTAAGCTCTCGGTAAATGCTTTAATGCTCTCTGTTTTTGCATGATTCATTACTTCCTAAGCTACACATTGTATTTCCTAAGTAATGAGTTTTAAATCTGCATTTCTTTTGCTTTACGTGTTCTAATTAACCTATAAAACTTCTCTGTATGACTTGAATATTTAATTTAAAATGTTTTGCCTCATTTTTGGCCCATGAGTTTTTCTTTTTTAATAGTCCCTTGATAACCTATCCCTTGAATTTTCTGCTACTTTGCTTCAAGCAAACACGGTAGCATCTGCCCTTAATTTCCGTACCTGGGAGGCAGAGGCAGGCACATCTTGGTGTGTTAGGAAGCAGCCTGGTCTACGCAATGAGTTTCAGGACAGCCAGGGATCCACAGTGAGACCTTGTCTCAAGAAGGAGGGTATCAAACTTAGCAGAAGTGATCTAGGCTGTTTTTGAGTTTGTCTTAATAAGTGAGATATTTTATAAGTTGATAAAAAGCAGAAATTCACCCAGTGGTGTTGAGGTGGGAACCAGAAGCTGATAGAATAATTGATGGTGCATGCTCTGTGCTTTTGTTTCTGTTGTTTGTCTTTTGCTTAAAAGTCTTTGAGATTTCTGATTTCAAACTCTGCAGCACATAGATATTAATGCACGTGCTGTCCGTTGGACTTATGACTAGAATTGAGATGACTTATACTTATGTTTGAAAGCTTGAAATCCATTGTTGCCCTCCGTTATACCTTCTTGTCTCCTTGAAGTTCTCTCAGTGTGAGAGTCTGCATATGAGTAGGCAGCTGATTTACTCTAGATAGACCTTAGATGTTGAGTTTTAGATTTCTTTACCTTTCTTTGCTTCCCACATCACATTTCTTGGCACATGTAAAATGGATAGGAGGGACTTTCAGGTACTTTAAATTTTACATTATAGGGTCCTTTTGAGCACATGCAGGGTTTGGATCAGAAAGCTTGGGTTGAGTTTTTTTGATGCCAAGTGCTAGTTGTGTGAGTGAGTGATTCATCTCTTAGTGTCTGGGTTTCCCCATCTCCTTAGCATGGTAAGAATTACATCTACTTTTCAAGGACTTACCTGGGGAAGTCCTCTCATTCCACCATGTTGACTCCAGGGATTAAACTCATTTCATCAGTCCTGGCAGCAAGAGCCTTTATCCTCTGATCCACCTCACTTGCCCAGGTTTTCAGGAGAGAGGGAAAATGTTTGGCATAGGTAATGATGAACTTGCTGGATCCAAGAAGATTTGTAAATCTAACCGAGCCTGCTCATCTTGGGGAAGGATAGATGAAGGAACAAAGTAACGAAGGAGCAAAGTTCTTTGCCCTCTTTCTGAAAGTCTCCGGAAGTCAGGAAGGAGGAAAGATAGTGGTTTTGTGAGAACATAATTTAAAGAAGATTCATGTAGATTTCTTAACTCTTGAAACCTGGCTATCCTTCGTTCGTGTTGCATTGGAAGTAGCATGCCTGTGTTCACCTCTCCTCATTGTTTGCGAGGGTGAGGCACCCCCTCTCTGAATGCCGTGCCAGCTTGCATTGTGGCTTGCACCGTATTAGTGACATTCTATTTATTCTACTTGAAGAACTTGTTCTTTAAACCTAACTAAATGGTGATGAATAATCTTCTCATAGCAGCTCTGTCTTGGGCTCCAAAGCTACTTTATCCCTGAGCTGCTCCGGTTTCCATAGTAGTTAGCTATATTGTCCAGGCTGGAAACCTTGCTGTCACTTTTTGACCCCCTTCCAGGCTCCTGCTCCTGCTAGATTTCCCTCTGGTCACTCACCCATTTTCCTGCAGCCTATCACACTACATTATATCCTTTCCATCCTCACTGTCCCATGCCATGATGGTTCTAGTGGCCTTCTGTTCACTCCCTTGGACTTCTCATGCTTTGCACATGCTCCTGTTAGGTTAGCAGTGTTGTGATTCTCGCTGTTAAGTCCCTGTTCTGCAGTCGTCAGTGACTCATAGCTGCCTATAGGATGAAGCTCAGGGCTATTAGCTTAATGTGTAGCTATCTTCTAAAATCTGACAGCAGCCTGACTCTGATCTGCTCATTGATTAAGTGCAAAGGCTCCTTGTTTTGTTCATGTAGTTCTCCACAGACCAAGAGTTCTGCTAATATTACCATGTGTTGGCTGTCAGTGTGCAAGTGTATGTTCTCAGTTTCCCCATGAAGTTTTTATCCTCTTGGAAACTGCATAATAATTTTAACATTTCAATTTCTTCATTAATTATATCTTAATTAATAAACTTCGTATGTTAGAATGGTTTTAGGCTCATTGAAAACTTTAGCAGAAGGCCCCTTCCCTTTTCTGTCCTTACTAATATTTTGTATTATGAGTTGTCAGAAATAATGAATTAACTAAAATCTGTAGTTTGTATTCGGGTTCCCAAGAGCATGAGTGTGGAAGGGGATCACAAGTGACTGAGAGGTTTCAATCCTGAGTGCTTGCAGGAAAGATAATATACTTAGCCATAAAAAGTAGGTTTTGATAAATGCATACAATGTATCCACCATTGCAGTACCTGTAGAATAAATAGTATCGCTATCCTAAAAATCCCTTGTTCTGTATGTGTATCCTTCCTCTGTCTCTTAACACTTAACTTTAAGTTTTCATTCAACTTTTGTAAAATAGCACCTCATTTATCTGCCTTACCTTCCTCCATAGCTTGCCACAGTGCAGTGTTGATGGCCAAGAAGACCTTAGCATATGGAGATAATACTAGGAAGTCATTTCCTAGGCCTTCCAGACCTGCAGAGAAGAGACAGGGAGCGTGTATGTGAAGATACTTAATATTGATAAGTACCTTAAAGCCAAAGTTTAAACTTTAGCCTTGCCAGAAAAGTGTCATATGATCTTGTGCTAGGGCAACATACTTTCTGACTGCCACTGTGGGCTCGAAAATATTTCACTGGTAGTAACTGACTAGGTATAATTTGGCAAGATTTAATTCACTGATAAATTTTATCTCCATCCTTTCAATGTAGTAATGAAGTAATGCAGTGTCGTTTGTTAGTAATCTGGCAATGGCTAAATTTTAATCTGATTTGGAGAATCAGCCAGTACTTTCTGCATTCATTCCAGATATGTGGTCACAAGGTCTAAACTAGCAGGCCAGTGGACAGTGGCAACCACAGTCAGAGAATGCTCCTTTAAGTTGCTGGTACTGATGCTGTCCAATAGTTAATGAAATGCTCATTAGTACATACTCAGAGAGAATATCAGATAGAATCTAATTTTGTACTGAGATGCTATAGTAAGAACAAGTCCTCTCGATACTGAATCTCAGTAGTCAATTTCTTCTAATAAAAAGCAACTTGTAGACAATCGGATTGATTGAGAGCTGATAGCACCACCATCTTGCCTAGTTCTGGCACCTTTGTAGAATAAGAGCATGGATGCGTCTGCTCTTGGAAAGTCCCTGGGTTGCCTGTGATCAAGTGGTGTGAGCATTTCATAATTCAGAAACACACTGGCCAGACTCAGAAACAGCCACCAAATAGTGGAAGCTCAAGGGGCAGGAGGCCACTTGTGGGAGAAGAACTCCCTCTGGGAAGTGGCTTGTGGCCTCCTACCTCCCAGTAGTCTGACCCTGCATCCAGGCGGGGGTGGGGGGGTCCATTTCCTAGAAGCCTGCAGGAGGCAGGGTGGTGATGCACAACCACATTATGTGCACACCCGCTTTTGCTTACCCGTATTCCCTCTATTCTTATGTGGTAAAAATAACTCCTCATGGTGATCATGTCTATGGCTTTGGACAGTTTTTAGGTAGTTTAGCCATGACCATGGTCAAGGCAGAGTCGTGTCCCCTCTTTTAAATTTGAACACATATTTGGACTTTAACGTCAGCTTCCTAGTTAATGCATTGGTGGAGTCACTGGCTGTGCTAGGAAGGTAGAAACTGTTCTTGGAGATTGTCTTTCTTTTATATTTTTTTACAGATGCTGTCTTTTAGGCCTGTGTGTAAAGTTTATTCTTTCTATTTTTTTTTTCACATTTAATTCTTACAGAGCTAAGAAGTTACTGCAAACTGTTGTAAAACACACTTCCTAATATCTGTCAGCTTGATTCTTTTTTATTTTTTTATTTTTTATCTTTATTTTGAGAATACAGACAAGGTGTATTTTGGACCAATTTAAAATTGGATTTTATGTTGAAAATGACTGGTAGCCATGTTGATAAGGACTTTTTGTAGTTGTTTTTGATACTGTGAATTATTTGCATGAGAAAATTAGAATCTTAATATTTAACACAGCCACAACCTAGAGGAATAAAATAGAGAAGTCTTTGCTAAGTCAGAACACTTACCAGTTCCCTCTCCTTCTTGCTGCTCCCACCACTCCTTTATTTCTGGAAGCTTCTTCTTTTTCTCCTTTGCTTTTATAGACAGGACTTCATCTCAGGTAGGCAGATTTTTATATAAAGTTATCCCTTAGCCTGCAATTTTTTTCCTCTCCCGCATCCCCCCCTGTCTTTGGCTTTTTCCTCTTCTTGGTCTCTCTCTCTCTCTTCTTTCTTCTTTTTCCCCTTCAGCTGTAGAAAGTTGAGTTCCATCCTAATTATGAAATCTTCGGAGACCATTCCCACATGGTTCTGTAAATGGTAGCTCCATCCCTGTTCTTTTCATCTCTCTCAGCTCTCCAGCTTGACAGCTGAAAAGGTCTGACTGTGCCACACAATGGTTTGATTGGTTTCTCTGGGGGAGACTTTCCCCTGCCTCATCATCCGCCAGGCAGGTGGACCAGAAAGTCTCTTGATTCTTTTGTTGCCTCTCAAAGTCCGAGGTCTTTGACTGAATAAATCCGCCGTCATGGGATAATTTGCTAAAAGGAGACTGTGAGATGCCAGAGAAAAGCCTCCTGACTTGGGTGCTGCATTAATGAAATAACGGAGCCTTGGAGTTTGCAATTGAAAAATCACTAGGAATGCAATGGGTGGAGATGGGCCTCTTTTATTTCCCATAATAAACTTTGAATTCTACCAATGAAAGCATGCCTATTGTTTCGCAGGCCTGCGGGCCTAAGTGTGTGTGCATTTGTACCCATGTTTAAGAGGGCAGCCCTGCCCGACTTTGTCGGGGTGCTGTGTCTACTTAGTCACTAGATTATTACTAGTGGATAGAAAGAATTCCATGTGACAGAGCTAAGGCTGAGTTAACACAGGACGAAAAGTAATTTACAGATAGGCTGTCCCCAGCCATCTTTGTAGCTCCTGATAAGGTTTCATTTCAGAATGGATAGGCGACATTTCCACTTACGGGCCCATTCTGCGACATCTGTGATAACAGCTTCTGGATCCTAATTGAAATTGGTTTCAAAATGGATTTTCACTTTTCTCTGTCGTTGGAAAATATTGAATGGACTCAGAGCTGCCACAGAGAACCCTAGACCTTGGAAAATGGAGCAGGAAGCTAGGCTCATCTTTCATAACAGTGCTGATGATATGACAGTTTTGTTATCTGTCTTATTAATGAAATCATTGATCACTGATGAGGGAGTTAATAAACTACATTCCACTAGCATCTCTGAAGCTCAATTAGACTGTATTACAAACAAGGGTGAGAGAGGAACAAACATCAGAGGGCTCCACGTAGTGAGGATCCGTTAAGTTTTCATTTCCCCAGTAAGCATGTTGGATGGGGGCATTCAGATAGCAGCTCAAGTAGAGAGATTTGTATAAACCAACACTATATCCAAGACTTTTCTTTTTGACTCATGGAGAGTTATGAAACAATTCATTAAGTAAAAAATTAAAGATAGAACAAAACTGATTTTTAAAAAAAATAGTACTGTTTTCCTGAAATAAAAATATTTACATAGAAGTGGAAGTTCTTATTATATAACAAGTGCTTTGAGATGGGAAAAAAAAATGGCAAAATACATTTCCCCAGGACACCTCCTCCACAGGAAAGCTTGAGGGATAGTCCTCCTTAGGTGTATTATTGGTTAAGATGATGAAGCCCAAGGGTTCATAACCTAGGCTCTTTGAAAGAAAAGTAGCTTATCATCCCTTCCTCTCTTAAAGCGCTCTGAGAGTCCTAGTCAGAGGGAATTAGGCTTGGCTTTAATGAGGGCGCTCTATTGTTTGGGCTTGGGCAGCCCTGGAATGTCCTTTCCCCCTGTCCTGAAGGAGGGGAAGGGATGCTGGCGATTTCTCGGGTTTCACAGTGGGGCTCACTCCTAGGTGTCTCTCCTTTCTCTGTGCCAGCAAGGATCAATGCAGCCCATCCCAGCTTGAAAGAGGATCTGTGATCAAAGGCATCTATGATGTCACTGATCTCCAGTGATTGATTAGGACCAGAAGTTCCAGAGACTTCGGCATTTTCATAGAATTTCAAATTCACTTGTGTCTACCACTAGGCTTACTTGGGATTACAAGCATTTAACCAGCAAAATTGTTAAAGTGGACCAAGGAGCTATACCTGTGGCCCTGCCACTGTGTTTAAGCCTGTGGAAACTATGATCAAGTTTTATAAGCATCATCCTTTAAAATATACTGTTAATAAATAGCATGTCTGTGAATTGGTGCAAGGAACTTGGAATTCTGCGTGCAACTGGAAGCCATTTGGGAGTGAAGACCTTGTCTCTAAATCAGTTTAGTTGTATATAGATGGGTGCATGTTAAAATTTAAATGTTTTATGGATTTTGAAATTTAAGTGTTTCACATGCAGATTTTAAAATCCTCTGAGTTATTTCTGTGGAACCTGCCTAACATTTCCCCTTCGCCTTTTGAGAGGTTAGCTTCTTTCTTTGTGTGACTATATCATTTACAAATAAAACTAGATGCATTTGATGCTGAGAAGAGCCCTGTACAGTGTGGGAGGATGCAGCTGGAAAGGGAGCATGGAGTGAGAGAGAGGTCTCAGTGGAACTGCTCACAACTGCACTGTAGTGACTGGCTTAGCTCCGCCTACAGCAGAAACCATAGGGGAAGGGGCTATTTTGGAAAAAGCATTGAGCCCTAAGAAAGAAGAGGGAAATGAGAATGGAGAATCTTCACTATTATTAAGGTTACTGTTGGTTGGTTGTAGGCTATCAAGGATTTTTGGTACATGCTTGCTTATAACAATTTTTTTTTTGTTTTTGTTTTTGTTTTAAACAGAAAACTTTTTGTTCTAAACTGGGTTGAAAAGTATGTTTTGTATGTGAGGAGAACAGAGAGTGAAAATGAGCATGGGAGAGAAAATGATGTGGCCCTTAAGTATGAACCTACAATGCTTGTGTAAGACTCCTTTTGATGGAATAGCTTTTATTCTTATCAGCAGTGGTAAAATCCTTGGTTTAGATCTTTGCCTATATATCAAAAGAACACTTCAGGAGTAGAACAGTGGCATAAAGTAGTGGGACTTTCAACAATGTAAATACTTCCTGGGAAAATAGGTTTGTACTCTTCAGTTAAAGATGTCTTCCAGGCATCCAGGAACCAGAAGATGGATCGTGGCCCATTTCATATTAAGTTTAAAGCCAAATTTGACTAAAAAACAAAAACAAAAACAAAAAATTAAACAAAAACCAAGTAACCTCAAACTAATATGCATAAGATTGTTTTTAAATCCTGGCAAATTTCAGAACAGTAGAAAATTCGTTTTCTAGGGCTGCAGCAATGGCTCAGCATTAAGATCACTCACTGCTCTTGTAGAGGACTCAAGTTAGGTTCCCAGTATACACGTGGGGGCTCACAGATATCTGTAATTCCAATTCCAGGAGATCTGGTACACTATTCTTACCTTCATGGGCATGTATGTGGTACACATGCATACATGCAGGCAAAACACTTATACACAGAAAGTAAAATAAATAAATAAATAAATAAATAAATAAATAAATAAATAAATAATTTCTTATCCTATAAACTTTGACAGCAGTTCCTGTATAGGCTAATGGTGTTTTATAAATAGAGTTTACTTAGCAAAAAACATATGCATGCCCAGTAAAATAATCTTACATTTATTTATGTTTTGATTTATAGAAAACATATGCCCTTGACAAAGCCTTGGGCTTTTTTCCACAATTAAAAGGAATCAAGCTTAAAAAAAAATAGCTACCATCTTAATAGGAAACTTTTTCACATAAATTTAAAGCATTTTCTTTGATGTATTTTACACAAAGTCAGAATGTCCATTAGTTTGACCCATAAAGTGGATGGGAAGAATTCAAAGTGAAAAATATGTGTATAAATTTATCTGCCTGTCTATCCATCCATCATCTCTCTTTCTTTTGTCTGTCTGCATTCACACACACATCAACATAGTTACTGGTTGAATATTGGACAAATGCAGTGTTAAAGAGGCTGTGTCAGGAGATGTGCAGTGGTATAGCAGAGAAGTTACTAAAAGCATCTATTGCTTGCTCTTGTTGGGATTCCTTGGTTTAGCATGAAATGGTACTCCTGTGCTTTTTAAGATTTATTTTTACTGTTTTAAAATTATATTTATGTGTGTGCCTGTATGTAGGTATGTGTATGTGTGTGCCTGTGTGTAGGTGTGTGTGCCTGTATGTATATATGTGTGTGTATCCCTGTGTGTAGGTGTGTGTATGTGTGTGCCTGTGTGTAGGTGTGTGTGCCTGTATGTATATATGTGTGTGTATCCCTGTGTGTAGGTGTGTGTATGTGTGTGCCTGTGTGTAGGTATGTGTATGTGTATGTCTTTGTGTAAGGGTACCAGATTCCCTGGAGCTGGAGATACAGCTTAGCCAGTTGAGAGGGGTACAGAGAAGTGAATTTGAGTCCTTCAGAACAATACAGATACTTAACCTCTGAGCATTTCTCTAGCTCATTTTCCTTTTTAGTTTTTTAATGATTGAACTAGGGACAGGGATAAAATAATTATTAAATATGGAAACACCAGAAATGAATGCTTGGGTATATTAGTGATACAAGTACCAATTATACATACAGTTATATGTTAGTATGGTTTTGTATTTTATATTAACTTGGAGGATTTTCATTTTAGATGTGAGAGATTATATGTTCTTAAAGAACCAAAAAGAATGGTTAACACTTTACAGAAATTCTGTTTCATGTGCTCTCAGGCTTCTGTGTCTTGGAAAGCGCAACTCCTTTAGCCATGAACAAACACTGCTGATGTGGTAGGTATGTCTGAGAAGTGAGCCATTTTACAGCACAAGGATTACATGAACCACCCTGGAAGTTTACAGACAGGCCTCAAATATTAGGGAATCCTTTGGAACCTCCCGCCCCCATTTCTTTAACCTCCTGGGACCTTGAGGAGTTTTATTACATATTATTTACTGAAAGCACTGGGTACTGCTAGATTTTCTCCAGGAGAATACTGAGTGATCAGAAATGCTCTTTGAACACCTGTGAGAAGGCGGCCTCACAGATTTTAGGGAGCATGGGGTTGAATCTTACTTCTATGCAGTGTTACAGTGGTGTAACCCTGTTAACTTTCTTGGGGATGCATTATTAAAACTTTAAGAGATTCATACTTGGACATCACTTATCTCTAAAAATGAAGAACCTGGTCACATAGATGAAAAGAACTCTTTGCCTCCAACCTTCTGTTTCAGTGACATTCACTTTAATTCTAAAGGAATTTAGAAGAATATAGAATAACGGGAATGATGTCAGCTATGTAAGAGCCGGTTGAGAAGAATAAATTAATAAAATTTCAGTTTAAAAAGATATTTTAGAATTCTCTTTAACTTGAACAGTATAAACTCCATGTGTAGGTCCATCTCAGGCTGAAAATCACTTAGGGTTTTATTTAGGAAAAAACGGACCATCACACTGTTAAATTAAACAATTTGGATGTTTTGAAAGATAATTTCCAGATGTCAGTTTTAGGTACCAATTCAGAGAGATTTCCCCCAGTTCTGTCTGCTGTGTAGATGATTACAGCAGTGTGGGAGCTGTGTGTTTCTCTGTAGCCCTGGTTCCATCTCTTATTGACCTGGCATCTTGACCTGACCTCATCTTTCTGGTGTCTGCTTGTGGGCCTAGAAGGGTTGGTAACTGTGTGTTACTGAGACTTTCAGCCCTGGTTTCTATTCTAGAGCCTGTGAATATCTTCAGAGAGCATTTTGATTTGGCATCTGGTCTTTTGCAGTTACACTTCATTATATCTTTTCTTACAGCCTTTGCAGACTTTCGTGTTACTGTTTTTTTTTTTTTTTTTTTTTTTTTTTTTTTTTTTTTTTTTTTTTTTTTTTTTTTTTTTTTAATGATTCTTTAAACTTTCTGCAATGAGAAAAGGAAACAAAACCAAAAATGCAATAAAGTTTGATTACTAGACCTTTAAACTGTGGCCCTCTGAAGTAACTTTTGTTTCAGTTTAATCCCTTAGCAGGAATTCATAGGCAAAGACTGGATAACATTGTAGCTGAACAGTTAGGCATCAGTGGCTGTACAGCGGGGGAGAGACCCCACAATCACTCCTCACAGGAACACCAGCAGCACTGGTCATCATGGGGCAGTTGGTGTAGTAATTCATTTTAGAAAGCTTTTCTGTGAGAAATGGAACCTACTGAGATCTGAGAAGGACACTACGCCTCTCTTTATCCGGGCAGCCAGGCACCTGACCATTGTAGAAGGATATATTGCTCATATTGTCCCTCAGTATCCTTTAACACAAACTTGGTTTATTATATCAAAGGAGTTCTGTTTGGGAAATTTAGAAAATTCATAAAGAGAATCATGAATGTGGCCTGGAACCTCACCATTTGAACATAATGTTTGTTCCTGCTTTTGTTTATTCAGTGTCTTTTTCCCGTTTACATTTTTTTTAGGGTTTTTTTTTTTATTAGATATTTTCTTCATTTACATTTCAAATGCTATCCCGAAAGTCCCCTATACCCCCCCCCCCCGCCCTCCTCCCCAACTCCCTCTTCCTGGCCCTGGCATTCCCCTGTAATGGGGCATATAATCTTCGCAAGACCAAGGGCCTCTCCTCCCAATGATGACCAATTAGGCCATCTTCTGCTACATATGCAGCTAGAGACACGAGCTCTGGGGGTACTGGTTAGTTCACATGCAGGAACCATTTTTCCATGAAATAGATCTATTTTACTGCTTTTTCTGAATTATTTTATTCTGTTGATCAGTCTGTCTGATATTTTGTCAGTACTGTGCTCTCTCACATATTGTATAGGGAGTACATTTTGTTTGAGGCTGTGCATTTATCTTCTGCTATTTTCTCCTTTCACATAGTTATGGTTGTAACTTAGCGGAACTTTAGAAAAACCATTTTAGAAGCATGTCGATGAGCCAATACCTATGGTAAAAGTATAAGAATAATGTGATCAATATCAGCAATAGTTGCTGTGTCTGTGAAGAGTAAAAGAAAATAAGGTAAGGAGGGCTCAATGACGTATCATTTATTTCTTCAAAGTACAGTGTCTTAAACGAATCTGACTCAATGTTATCCTGTACTACCTCTAGGGGTGTGTGCCTGGATGCTTAGGACGCTCTCTAGAGCAGTCACAAATCCAAGGCATCTCTGAGATGTTGTTGGGTCGATAGTAAGCAGCTGTAGGCCTCATTACGGTTACGGTGACTGCAAGAACTTGCTGTTTTGTGCCATGTGTGCATGCAGTTGCTTTCTTCCTAGGCAGATGTCAGAACCACACAAATGCCTAATGGCTTTGGTGCCAACCTTCTGCCTTCATCTTCACAAGACCGTATTTATTTATTTTTAAGCATAACTTATAAAGTAGTACATAAGAAATAATGCTGGCAAGACCTACCAGGTGTACACTGTATTTTTCTTCTGTTATATTTTAGCACATTCTGGTTTACTTTTGTTTCATCTGCCTTGAATTGAAAATTGCAGGTACATTGATAAGCCCTTTGGCTGAAGTGAATGACTTATATTATTTCAGGAAAATGCAGTTCCCACCCCAGCCCCTCTGTATCATGCTGTATTTTATCAGCTCACAGCGGCTACCCTGTTATCCACTGGCTTTTTCTTCTAAGATCTCTCAGACATGGGGAACATGTTGAGGCTTTATCAGTGTTGGAGCTACATTGGCAGCAACAAATAAGGCCAAAGGACTGTTGGAGCTGAACTTTCTCTAGCTTTGGGGTGACCTTTCGGGCTAGTGACTTGGGGATGCTGGTCTTAAGACTGTACAGGTCATGACCAAATTGAAAGAAGCTCATGTGAAGAATGAGGCCTAAGTTGAGTATGTGATGTGTTGCTGTGATTACAACTTTATGAAGAGGTGGATCACATGTGTCTTTGAGACTGCCAAGCAGTATGGTATCCAACCCTTTGAAGGTAGGGAGTGTTGCCATCCAAGGTGTAATTGAACTTACTTTCCTAAGTCCCAGCCTTATCCCTTGAAAGCTGGCTCACGGTCTGCTCTAAGCTTTTGGAAATAATTGAGAGACATGACTCCTATTTATTCCAGATCATCTAGTGTAGGGAAGACTTGCCAGCCCACAGAGAAACTTGAACTTCCTTCTTTCCCCTCAGGAGTGTCTCTGGGAAATCACACGTACAATAGAACTTTTCATGTCTAGACCCTGCCCAGGGGATTTCTGTCTAATAAGAAACTTTTTTTCCCCCTCTTTTTTTCTCCTTTAGCATACTCAGAACAGAACAAAGGAAGAGGTTGTGGGCAGAGTGCAGGAAAGAAAATGTAGCAAACACTGGGCCATCGTATCTTACTAACATCCTCATTCTGACATATAGGCAATCTTGTAATACAAGGCACAGTTTTGCTGATGTGCCACCATAGCTAACAAACTCTATAAGTCTGTTTTAAATGTTACACACGTACTTGACTTGGATGAGTTAATAGCCAAATCACAGGATAATCACTTAAGCAGTATAAATAATGTCTCTAAAGGGCCAAGGAAAGCCTCTATGCAAGGAAAAGCACTATACAAGTTAGCATCTTTGCAAGTCAGCAGTGAAAGCAGGGATGAGAGAAGTGGGGACTGGGAACTGGAGAGAGAATAAGATGCAGAAGAAAGACATCCAGAATAGAAGCAGCCATGCAAGCAAAGACCTGGAACTATGGATGGCATCGGTCATTTACAGAAAGATGAATGCATCAGGTCTATGACCTGGTAGGTAAGAGCTGCGGAGAGGTGAAGGTGGTAGTTGGAAACATAACAAGTTGTGGGGTCCCATCAAACAGTACAAAGACTGTTGGCTCCATCCTTAGGGGAATAGGAAGGGTGAGTGATGAGGTCTCAATTGCTTTAGAGTTCCTCAGTCCCAATGGATAGTGAAGAGAATAGGCATTTAGGGGTTTGCATAGGGTCCACTTGGAGAGTGGAAGAAGACAAAAAGAGACAATATCAAATCAGTATACAGAAAGACTTCCATCTCCCTTATTCATTATAGCATTTATCTGTATTAGCCAGGAAACTGGCCAGCTTACGTGTCTTAGTCTGATGACTAAGTTTAACTGATGACTTAGTTTTGCAGACTCTGAGTTCTATATCTTACTATCTCAAATAGTAAATAGTATGTGGCACTCTCACATAGAGAGGTTTTTTTTTTTTTTTTTT
>NC_034605.1:19153877-19154982 GCF_900095145.1 Mus pahari
ACTCTGAGTTCTATATCTTACTATCTCAAATAGTAAATAGTATGTGGCACTCTCACATAGAGAGGTTTTTTTTTTTTTTTTTTTTTTTTTTTTTTTCTGACCAAAAGTGTATTTTCTTTTCAGTGGTCAGCAATACCAATACACACGTGATTGGCAGAGAATTCTTTTGAGAACCAGTCTCCTAAAGATTGAAAGATTTCCTGGGTTCTGGAGTCTGCCTTTTTTGTGTATGAATCCACTGATGAGAGCCCTGAAATGGTTCTCCTGCCTTTACTCAGAGGAAGACGTGCTCAGTGAAGTCCAACCATTCAGTTTCCAGGCAGTTCTAGTCAGAGCATTCTTCCTGTGTGGGGTGAAGTACACCTTCCCAGAACTTCAGTACCATCTGTTTCTCTTTGTCCTGCTTCCTATAAAAGCACTTTAACATAGGAGTTTGATTGGTTGCAGGAGTGGAAAGTGGGCTCTAGAGAGTCCTGATAACTCCCAACCCCCACTGTGCCCACAGCTTGGCTTAGTTTAGCATCACATTTCTGGAGGAGTTACAGCTATTGCACCCCACTTTGATCATCATCCCTGCAAGCATAACTGTAGGCTTGTCAGCATCATGAAGGCCAAGACATAGCAGGCCTCTAGTCACCATCATGGGGTCTGTAGGCCAACCAGTCCCATTCACTGTCACCTAGACTGAGACCCAGCTGGTCCTAGCCACTATCACTAAGGCTGAACTAACTAGCAGGTTGCTCACTGTCCATGTAGCTATGAGCAGGTTATGAGACTGAGTCATTGCCTCTGACCTCAGTCCTATTTCACCATAATAAGCCTTGTATTTTTGGTGCCTATAGCAGGGATAAGGGAGTAATTGCAGTGAATGTTTTGAGAATAGGAAATGTTTCAATGTAAGAAACTGTTATGGTTACATTGACAGGATGTATTTGTCTACTAGACTAACAAAAGGAAGGAAAACTCCAGGGATCATCTTCACAGGGTGTGAGATAGAGAGGACAGAGTTTGATGTTGAAGAAGAAGAAGAAGAAGAAGAAGAAGAAGAAGAAGAAGAAGAAGAAGAAGAAGAAGAAGAAGAAGAAGAAGAAGAAGAAGAAGAAGA
>NC_034605.1:19154993-19157937 GCF_900095145.1 Mus pahari
AGAAGAAGAAGAAGAAGAAGAAGAAGAAGAAGAAGAAGAAGAAGAAGAAGAAGAAGAAGAAGAAGAAGAAGAAGAAGAAGAAGAAGAGGCAGCTGCATAGCAGCTGACCTTAGAGTTCTAGTTCAAGGCAGCAAATACACAGCAAACTGTAACCGTTGTAGACACTGTCCATGTGAAAGGGACCCTCCACATAATTCATTACCAGCAAAGTTATCAGAATTGTGAGAATGGGAGAACTAGGGAATGAGGTGTACCCCTGAAGGGCAGGCCCAGCAATACCAGTTCTTTTACAGGTGAGGATGACATCTTAATAGATGTGGAGACCTTATGGATATTATCCTGTAGATGGTGAAGTGATAGAGATTGCAGGCAACCAGGGGAGCAAGGTAGATTAACAAGGCAGGACATATCATGGGTTATAGACCATGATTTTGTACGGGCCTTCTTTTGTAAAGACTGCCTAAAGAGGACGGCAATGAAGAGGTTAAGAAAAATCAAGATGAAAACTGGAAGGTATAGGTAATTTCTTTGACCTCCTAAACATATGCAAATTAATGCCAGTTCTTTAAAAACAATAAATTAGATACACATATGTGTCTCTTTATGTAGTCTTATGCATGTGAGTGCACAGTGTCTGTAAGGCCAGAAGAGGATATAATCCTCTGGAGTCATAGGCCTGATATGAACCCGAGAGACTTAGCTTTGGTCCTCTGTAAGAGCACTCGTAGCTTTTAACCATTGAGCCATCTCTGTAGTCCCTCATGCTAATGCTAATTCTTTATCCCCAGGCTTCTGTTTGTCAGTGTTTGAGGAAAAGGACCCTGAGGTCTCTTTACTTTCTTGCGTGGTTGGCTTTGGGTATTCACTGGGGAACTGCACAGTAATCCATATGGTATAGTGTGCATATAGCACACTAGTCCACTGCAGTCTACAGCAGTCCACCAATGTACAGAATAGCCTGTATGTGGTAGTTGATTGATAGATACCTCGTGAAACTGTGGCCCTGGGCATCCTTTCGCATCTTCTGCCAGGTCATATTTCTGGCACTCTATTCAAAATGACTTGACAGGTCATGTAAAAACTGTAGGTTTTTGTACATATTTTTATTAGTATTTTCTCCCTTGTCTCAGATCAGTATCAGAAAATAGTTGCCGTGGCTCCTGCACCCAGTCTATTATTTGGTTCCAAGGCTAAGGAAAGAGTGCACACAAACATGTGCACCACAGTTGTTAGCCACTTGTCTACTTGTGTGTGCAGCCATGCCACATAAAACAAGCTCAGCTATAAACAATGAACTCAGATTTCTCTCTCTCAACACGAAAATGAATATTTGAAATGGATTCCTCACCTGGTAGATTTGGTGCTGAAATTTGTTGGTGAGGTAGTTGCATAGAAAGGGAGATGGGACATGGCCTTGTTCTCGACACATTCAGCAGCTATACATGTAAGTCATTCAGACTTCTAATTGTGCATGCATGCATTTGTGTGCATATATGCGTGCGTGTGTGCGTGCGTGCGTGCGTTCGTGTGTGTGTGTGTGTGTGTGTGTGTGTGTGTGTGTATGTGTGTGTGTGCGCGCGCGCGCGAGTGAGTGAGTGAGTGAGAGACAGAGACAGAGAGGGAGAGAGAGTGAGAGCCAGTTTTACTATGTAGCTCTGGCTGGCCTGGAGCTCCCTATGTAGAGCAGGTAGCTCCTGCCTTCTCAATGCTGGGATTAAAGGCTTGAACCACCATGCTTGGCATAATGGGCTTTTAATGCACTTTCTGTAGAGTCATTAGAAACATTATCTTGCCCAGTGCTCCTTATTTATTTTTCATACTATGCCTGTGTATCAACAATGGAAAATGTTCATCTGTTCTCAAGCAGACTACAGGCCTGAAGATCGTTTTCAGAAATTTTAGAAATGTTAGTAACCAAGCTCTGTGGTGAGTAGCTGAAACCACATCTAACGTTTGGACCAAGTCTGGTCTGCTTTCAAAGCGCTGCTGCCCTTCATATGTCTAGCTGGCGCTTTCCATTCTGTTCCCAGCATTGGCGTATGTTCTTCCTGAGTTTTTGGTTATTGACCAGCTGCTTTGTAGATGCCATTTGTTATCTATCATCATTGCAAGTTTAGGAATGAAGATGCTTGGTCATTCTAGCTGGCAGTAAGATAGCCCTAGTCTCTTTTTCAGTTAAAAAACAAAACAAAACAAAACAAAACAACAACAAAATCTGAAAAGGAAAACATTCAGAGAGAGGTTTGAGATTTTTTTTTGCTGTGTATTTTTTGACATAATTGCTTGTGTTTCATTTCATTTTTCCTAATTGCAGCCACTTAATACTTTTTTCCTTCACGAGAATTAATGTGTATATGTGTGTGTGTGTGTGTGTGTGTGTGTGTCTGTCTGTCTGTCTGTCTGTCTGTCTGTCTTTTTGTATCAAGGTGATGTCAGATGTCAGTTTTATAACAAATGTACTGATGTTTAAGATTTTATTTTTTTAATTCTTTTAATTTTTAAAATTATTTTTAAGATTTTCAATAGATTTAGAAATCAATAACTCCGCTTTACAGTTTTGAGGTCTTCAATAAGGCCTTGAGAATTTTCTTAGGTGGCCTTGAATCCCAGGTTCTGTCAAAGCTTGAGCTGGCTAGATATCTTCAGAGAATAAACAAGACTTGTGTAGTGTATGAGAACAGTGATGCAGCCCCTTCCCATCAGGGGCACAGCACTTGCTTGTAAAAACAGCTCTGGGATGCTCCTCGGGCAAGTGATGTTGAGCTGGAGAACACCACACTTCCCTAAGCTTCCTCCTGGTTCTAGGTAGCAGTCCAACCTCAGCCACCGGTGGGACGCCTCCCCGCAGCTCTCCTCCATAGCACACAGCACTTCCCACTGCTTTTCTTCCTTCCTTCCTTCCTTCCTTCCTTCCTTCCTTCCTTCCTTCCTTCCTTCCTTCCTT
>NC_034605.1:19157987-19165218 GCF_900095145.1 Mus pahari
CCTCCCTCCCTCCCTCCCTCCCTCCTTTCTTTCTTTCTTTCTTTCTTTCTTTCTTTCTTTCTTTCTTTCTTTTTGTTAGAAATGATTACTCTGAAGCTCTTCTAGTACTTAAAAAAAATTAATTAAATACAATTACATCATTTCTCCTCTCCCTTTTCTTTCCCATATTTCCTATAGGTCCCACCTCTCAAATTCATGGCCCCCTTTTAAACACATTATTGTTACATATGTATTTAAACGCTATATACAGATCAGCACATAGCTGCACCTCCTGGGTCTGTCTGGTATGGCTTGTACCTGTTTTTAGTGCTGAGTACTTGGTGTCAGATCAGCATCTGTGGGCTCATCCTTGGATTCTCCCTCTGTTATCAGTCTTTCATTTCGTGTAGCAGCTCTTTGCCTAGGGCTGGGGCCCATGAAATGCCCCCATACATGTTGGCATGTCACCTGGTGCTGCTGTTGTTTAGGTCTTGCTAACAAGCTGCTATGTTGTTGAGATTTCATGTCATATTCAGAAGACACAGGCTTTCTTGCAGCAGACTTCCTGGTCCTTAAGTGTTTGCCCCGTTCACTGTCTTCTCTCAGGATATAAAAGCCAAACATCCTCTTTTCACCACCAGTTTGGATTTTAGGGCATAAAATAGATGCTCTGTCAGGGGAGGGTTCAGTACAGACTTGTTGAATAAATGCATAGTCTGAAAATGACTGTAGACGTGCTTGCAGGAGTTTAGGAGAGTCTTCATTCCCTTCAGAGAATAAATGCTTTAGCTTAGCATTAAGGCTGCTCCTCCCCTCATTCACAGAGTAGATGTATGTAGCTTTTGGAAAGCTACACTGCTGCCTGCCAAACTCATTCTCTGCTCCCTGCCTCCTGTCTGTCTTTACTGTCAGTGGTTGGCTTCCTTATGTATCATTGCAGCCTCCTATAATATGGCTGAATCCTTGGGGATTCTTACAAGTTCTAGGACACTTGACTGAGTTTGTTTCGGTGTTGAGTGCGTGGCTGCTGCTTACTCTCATGGCTGGGAGAGCAGAAGCTGAGATGGCCTCTGATTAAGGGAGTGGAGAACAATTCCTCTTGACAACTAGAACATTGCAAAGTGGTGAACTGTAAACGTGGTCAAAGCCCCATCGTGTTTGGTAAGGGCCCTGTGCCCTAGTAGCAGGACATAGGCTGTGTCACTGAGTGACTGAGCACTTGGTGTGCATGGCTCCAAGGTGGTCCACTGCTCAGCTTTCTCCATTCTGTAATGAAGAAGAAGTTTTAACTTGGACTTTTAAGTTTGAACGTTAAGAAAGCAGCCTTCACTTCCTCATTGCTGGGTTCTCTTTGGGACTCTTGTTTTAGGACTTAATCTGGGTGAGGGACCTTCAGTACTCAGCTGCATGTTGCTAGGTGGCAACTGTTGCTTGGTGTTGGTTACTTCATAAGGCCTAAAAGTAGAACAGTTGCTACCTGTTTCTAATTTAGTAGCCATAGCTATTGCTTGCTCCTGATAGAGGTCAAATACCTTATTTTCAGGGGTTCCAGAAACAATCAACTGTACCTTATGGCATGCAGAGAGACATGTAGTAGAGAGCTGTAGTGGGTAGAGGTGCACTTTACAGTAAGCTAGGTTTGAGTTCATGTTAGGTCTTTAATAGGGGAAAGGAACCTTATGGATCTCAGTTTTCTTATTTGTGAAATAGAGATAATGCTTTGTGAAAGGTCACTGTCAGAAGCAGCTGCTGTGTTGGGCATAATTTGTATGCATAATTGTCTGCAATACATTTTTTTTTCTATTGGAAAATGTGGCAGTCCTGCATCTGTTGTTATTTTGTCCATATAAAACTACCATCAACCAATATTCAAATAGGTTTATTTCTTATTCTTCTTTTTTTCTTTTCTTTCCCTTTCTCCCCATTATGCTTCATTAGAAAGGACCAATGCCCTCTAATGTCCCAAAAGACCCTGCAAAAGACTCCCTTAGTAAGGTTTCTCTAAAGGGATCACAGGTCAAGGGGTCTTCATACAAAAACAAGGTAGTCCTCAGTAGTCTCTCACGTCGGGCCGAGATGGAAATACAGTGTTAACTTGGCATGACCAGTGTCCTGACATCTATAAAATCTGTGTCAATAAAAACTTTTAATGTTTTTAGCGGTGAACGCTGGACAATGCTTTCGTTAATTTTTTTTTATTGTTCATTTTAAATGTAGGTTTTTCAAAAGGTCTACTGGGGGAGATATTTCTTCTGCACTCAAAATGTTAACCAGGACACTCACTTGTAGGAGGACAAGATATTTAGTTTCTTATAATAAATGCCCCCTCCCCATTTCCTGCAGCCCTCCTTTCACACTGGTGGGAACTCCTGGCTGAAACTATAAAAGCAGAAGCCATGGGTCTGTCTGCATAATCCCATGCTTGCTCCCACTCTTTTCTGAGAGATTTGTAGGGTATGTCTGTCTGTCTTTACATGGAGATCCTTAAAAGCCCTTCTCACATGCTTAGGACTGTCCAACAGCTTTAGTTTTGACTCAGTAAATGGAACCAGTGTGGTTTGCAAACATCCTGGGGTTCTTCTCCCTTATTTAGGTACTGATATTAGTTTGGGTAAGAGAGGACATTTCTGTTTACCCAAGTCCATTAATTTTGTGTTTAACTTTGCTTAGACTTCTAGAGGCATGCCATCTGGACCAACTGGTAGCCCAATCACTTATGAGAGATGCCAAAACAGGAGACACTTTGAGTTGTAGCATTCCAATGGTGAACCTTGGTGCAGGAATGCTGATCCTGTGTCCTGTTGTAGGAGACAGCAACCCAAATTTTTTGAGTAGCTATTTCATATTGAACTGAGTTGGAAATGGTGGTGGTGACTGGAAAAAGAGATGAGGTCTGAGGAGCCCAGGGGAAAGGCCCAGGTCCCTTGAAACTGACAACAGATAGGTGGGACAAGAAACAAAAACAATAAGAAAAAACCCCACTGTTTTTGCAAAGGAATTTGCTAGAGACATTAGTGTGGTATGTCTTCTCAGACTGAAATCTTTTAACTAGAATCTTTATACTCTTATGGTAAACATTAGGTCCCCAATTATGTTTTTTCTAAGTTTGTTATCCTCATTTCAACGTATAGACAAGAATGTATTTGTGATGAGGTTGAATAATATTAGAACATGTATTGTTTGGGGGTAGCTTAGTGGTAATGTGTTCTGAGCATGTATAAAGTTCTAGGCTTGGTCCCTCACATATGTACACACCTACACACATAGAATGTATATGCATATGGGATACATATCATCTAGATACCTATACATTTTGCGACACATAGAGTGGGTGAGAGGTGAAAGACTCTGTGATCAGTTTGCTACAGTGTATTGATAGTGGCTTGAAATAAGGCAAGAGGCTATCCTTTATGCCTTTTGTTGGTGTGTGCATGCATTTGTGTGTGAATTTCTGCAGCTGTGCATGTGAAGGCCAGATGGCCAGAGGTCAAAGCCGGGTATCTTCTGTTATTGCTCTCCACCGTGGTTTTTGATATGTGGTCTCTCACTGAGCCTGGAGCTCACCTTCTTAGCTAAACTGGCTGGCTGATGAGCGCTCTGGAAACTTTCTGCTCTAGTGACACCACCACTAAGCTTTTAAAGATAATCAAACATTTCTTTCTTTCTTTCATATGTATGAGTGTTGTGGCTGCATACATAAAAGCACTGCATGCAATGAATCACTGGTGCTCACGGAAGCCAGAAGAGGCCTCTAGACCTCTTGGCACTGGAGTTATGGATGGTTTGAGCCACCAGGTGGTTGCTGGGAACTGAACCCCAGTCCTCTACCAAGAGCAGCCAGTGCTCTTAACAGCTGAGCCATCTTCCTAGCCCTGGACTTGGCTTTTTAGGTGGGTGTTGGGGATCTGAATTCAGGTCTACAGGAACAAGTGCTTTATTAACAGAGGGATCTCCTCAGTCTGCTTTATGCAATTTTAAATGCAAAGTTCGATCCTGTTGGCATGAAGAAAAAGGAGGGAAAGTCCACAGGAAATTGCAACAGTAGTCTTCTCTTCTCTTCTTCCTCCTCCTCCTCCTCCTCCTCTTCCTTCTTCTTTTTTAATTTCTGGAGCAAGAGGAAGGGAATATGTGTTAAAAGAACGGGAAGAAAGAGTTTAGCTAGCTGCGTCTTCTTTTCAAAATTTTCTGAAGCGCTGACATGGTAGGGAACTGGTAGTATTTATTTTTTATTTAATTTTTCAGTTATTTTATATGCATAGGTGTTTTACCTGTGTCCTATTTAAGTTTCTGTTGCTGTGATAAACACCATTACCAAAAGCAACCTGGGAAGGAAAGTGTTCATTTGGCTCACATGTCACAAGTTACAGTCCATCATCAGGGGGAGCTTGCGTGCCAGGCAGTGAAGCAGAGGCGGTAGATTGACTGCTGCTTATTGACTTGCTCCTCAGGCTTACATTTGACCTCCTGTCCAGAGGTGGCACTGTTCACAATGGCCTTCCCCTATGCCAATCATTTAATCAAGGAAATTCATGCCAGTCAATCAGACTTGCCTATAGGCTAATCTGATGGAGTCTTTTTTTTTTTTTTTCCACTTGAGGTTCCTCTTCGTAGATAACTTAGTGAGTGTCAAGTTGATAAAATCTAACCAGGACAATCTTCATGTATGTCTGCACCATGGGTGTGCCTGATCCCTATGATAGCCAGAAGAGGGAGTGATTCCCCTGGAATTGGAGTTAGGGACTGTTGTGATATCCCATGTGACTGCTGACAATGGAACTCAGGTCCTCTGGAAGTCACTTCAGCCCTGGTGCCATTTCTTAAGTCTGGGTTGTGTGTGCTTGGATAGCTATCCTACCATGCTTAGTACTTTTCTGTATGTTGCAGATTTCATGCTCATATTTGTAAGAAGAAATAGAAGTATGGAGGGATGATATGGGTTGGCTGCCTACTTAGCAACCAGTGCAGGTGATACCACATTGAAAAGGGGCCATCCTTAGAAGCTGGCCTTTGGTTGGTGTGGATGTGGTGTGGATGTTAGACAAACCGTGTGTGTGTGTGTGTGTGTGTGTGTGTGTGTGTGTGTGTCCACCCCGCCCCACCCCTCCTGCAGACTTTAGTGTTTGCTCTGTTCAGGGGAAAGTCTCACCTGAGCAAATTGAGTCTTTGTGAGCCTTTAATTTCCCTTCCCCTTCTGCTACCAATAGCATTCCTTAGTAATTTGAGTCAGGATTCCACCTCCACCCTCAACCCCCTCTTTTTATTCCTAGAACTACTGATCAAAGGTTTCCCCTTTCCAATACAGACAGAATGGCTTTCTGGAGATTGGGTATTTGCAGGCAGAGAAAAGGGTGAGGGACACTTTGGGTTGTGGAGATAGACACTTCCCCCCAGGGATGTTTTTAAGCCCTTTGAATCGGCTCATTGTTTATAAGAGCAGTGCCTTAATGGAAAAACAAAAAGGAGAGAGGGTCTGTAATGTGGGCTCTGCTTTCCTCTGCAGGCCTCTTTGTTTATTTGATTTATCAAGTCTCAAGAAGTTGCGCTGCCTGGTGACCCTTCCTTGAGCGGCTTCTCTGGAGTATCCACTTACCTTATTTAGAAACATAATATTTAAAAAAGCTGGAGTGGAGTCAAAAAATCATCACCTTTTGATGTGGCCAGCTTCCTGGGTTTTGAAATCTTAAACTTGTGGGAAGCTTTAAAAGCTCAGTTGCAGTCCTTAATCAGTAGGTCCTTCTGGGTGTTGAACCTAGAATCTGGGGTCTGTGGCCTGGGGGTTGGGGAGCAGTGCATAATTAGAGGACATAGTGCAGAAGTTTGGTGCTAAGAGGTAGAAAGAAGGGACTTAAAAAGATAGTAACTGGGCCTCTGGGGGAGGCTTCACTTTGGAGGTAGCTCTGGAGAGAGACTGGAGGTCGGGCCAGGGTTACTTACGAAGAGGAGGTGATGAGGACAGAGCGTGCCTGCTAGCATCTTCCCATATCTCTGGGGATTTTAATAAAGCTGTTGAATTTCTTTTGAGTCTTGCTCTTACAAACATAACTGACTGTGATAAGGACTCCTCACTCTAAAGTTTGAAGACTGAAGAGTTCATGTCATACACTTTTCCTTCCAAACCTGCACCTGCCCCTTGTTGCTAGATGCGTTTGTTGTTTTGTACCTGATGCTTTCGTAGCATCAGGGAGCTACCAAAGTAGAGCACCACATTCTATTAGGAAACTCATCAGAGGGCAAGGAGCTGCTTAACAGAGACCGAAGCAATATTACTGTGGTCGTGTTGGAAAGGACATGTAACTTCCTATGATTAAGAGTCAGTGGATGGCATCACTTTTCTGCCAGTAGATGAATTGCTGAATCACACTATTAAACTCCGCCTCTTCCTAGATGAAACATAACTCCGACAGAGGCCAAACTAACTCCAGAAACTGTGGGTAGGACTACAGGAGGGTGATTTACTCTTGGAAGGCAAATGGGCAGCTTTGTCACGTGTAGTAGTATGCCTCTTGTGAAGTACATAGTATGGCTGTTTCCAGTAGGGTGTTTTGTGCTAGTTGAAGGCTTTCATTTTTAATGTCTTTTTATGGGGTGGACTACATGTCTTCCTGGTTATGTTTATTAGCATTGTGGTTTGTAATCTTTTGATTAAACCTAGGTAATACAGTGGTGGGATGCTTAGAAAGACTCGACATTAGGAAGATCACCAAGCCTGACTCCTGGTTTGACACAAGGGAGACTTGGGGAAAGAGTGAATTCTAAACCTAGACGCTTTCACATATGTAAAATAAGTGGTCAAAATAATGTTACAATATGTTAAAGACAATGTTTCCTGGCAGGTAGTATGTGGTTAAATTAATTTTTTTATTTTTTATTTTTTTATTTTTTGCTAAGTTGGTGATTGTTAACATATAAAAAGCTATTGATTTCTGGGTATTTTCAAATTGATAGCAATATTGAATGTTTTATTTGTTTAATAGTTATTACACCTTGTGTGCTTTCTAGCTTAGAATACAGTACTGTTTGCTAGTGGTAATATTTCCTTCTCCCTTCTTATCACTGGATTTCTGTCTTATGCAACAAAGCTTTCTAGCTTCTTGGATAGTACTGATTGGTAGTGACCATAAGCATCCTGGCTGTTGACTCTGAGGCCATTTTTAAGTCAGGTTGAGGAAGTATCTTTTGACTTAAGGCTTAAATCAGTACTGAATATTTTGAGATAGAGTTTCCTTGTCCTTCCTTCCTTCCTTCCTTCCTT
>NC_034605.1:19165263-19181650 GCF_900095145.1 Mus pahari
GCTGTCCTGGAACTCACTTTGTAGACCAGGCTGGCCTCGAACTCAGAAATCCGCCTGCCTCTGCCTCCCGAGTGCTGGGATTGAAGGCGTGCGCCACCACGCCCGGCTTTGTCTTTTGTTTTTATACCTTGTAGTTTTCTCTTTATTCAACTGTTGATCTTCGTATGCATTCTTTACAGTAATTCTGATCATTGGGACTACACTCTGTTTTGAAATGAATTGGATTTTTTTGGGGGGGGGGGATTTCATCTTTCTTAGTCTAGAAAGATTCTTATCAAATAGGGTCATGTGACCTTGGGGAATTTGGATTAATGCTTCTCCTCAGAAATAACCAAGACCCAAGTCGGCAGCCTTTACTGCAAGTGGTGTTAGATGTCTTTACAGTACTGGATCATCCTAGTTCCTGTAAGCCAATTCTAGTTCCTTATATTTAATGGAGTTTTGGAGTTTTATTGTACAAAATTTGTAGCTTTATTAGAAAGACACCCGCAGCAAACTCCTGCCCCCACTTTGCTTGTGTAGGCTCTTCTTGATTTATCCTTGCTCTCTGTCTTGTTGACCTCCAAGAAGTTTGCTTTGGAATATAGTGCTTTTCTAATGGCTTTTATTTTACTCTTGTCATTCTCTTCAACTCTTTTATGTTTCATTTTGTTGCTTTTCAGCCTCTAAGAAACATAGGACATGAGTCTACTTACTGGACTTTCTAAAAATACGATGGCTTTCACGTTGCTAATTTTGTTACTCTGTGAAATGAACATTAGTAGCGTTCTTTGCAATTGTTATACTTCCCACCTTACAGATTTGCAAGACAGGAAAGTCTTTGCGTGTTCGTGTCTGTGCATGCATGCACATGTCACATGAAGGTCTATGTGTGTTTATGTTCAAGCATGCATGCATGCACATGCCACAGGGGCATGGGTGTTCTAGGTAGCTTATGACTGAATCTATCAAGGGGTTAAATGACATAGTATGATAGCCTTTGAAAAGACTTTACCTAAGAGCTGATTCAGTTGTGATTTTTATAATCCAAGAAGGGAAGTGATTGTTCTGTTGTCAGTAACCCATGGGCAGAAGGGGCTCCTGTTTCCCTGGCTAATTTGCTCTAGGACTTGACAATATTAGTAACAGGCTCTCACACACTTCTTCACCATTAGGCCTTTCTAGTTATGTTGGAAGCTGCATCTTCTTCTTTACTCTTCAGTGCATATGTGAATGAATACAAGGTGGCTTTTCTTAGCAGCCTTTCATATGCTTGAAAATATGGGTAGATTATCTGAACTTTCCCTATTTATTTTTTCCCAGAGAATTATTTTACTTTGGTTTTGGCTGATATTGGCCTTTACTGATCAGGTTTTAAGGTGGCAATTACGACACTTTGCTTTCATTAGGATCTGATTGGGAATCAACACAAGAAATAGTTCTGAAATGCGGTTGGTTGGGTTGTTTACCTTAGTGGTCTTAACATACATTTCTAGTTCTTTCTTGTACGGAATAGTCTGGATACTGTTCTCTCTTATATGAGTTTGGTTTACAACTTCTATGCATCACATATTTTCTTGATGATTATTCTAGCTCTGTTCTTCTAGACATCCCATTAATTGGCTATATAAAATTTGTTTTTGATTAATTTTTGATTTATCTAGGATATCAGGTCTTCCTCTCTTTCTATAGGTATTATTTAGAGTGGTATAGTTTCCTAGTGAAAGTGAATAGAAGATACAGAGATTTCCTAGTTCTTTCTCCCCCCCCCCCCAAATTTTCCTACCACAAATCAGAGTCCCTAGCAGAAAGATACCATTGGTACATCTGGTGAACCTATACTTATAGTCTTTAGCTAGCTAAAGTCTGTAATTTATGCTAAGACCCACTGTTGGTTGTAAATGATGTTTATGGCACATGCCCACCATTATAGTATCCTGCAGAGGAGTTACCCTGCCCTAGAAAGCCCCTGGCCTCTGCCCCTCATCCTTTTCTCCACTCTTCTCACTCCTCGCTGGATCTGAGAACCACTGATTTTCATAGCTTTGCTCTTTCTAGACCACAGCATGCAAGTCTTCTGGTTTGGCATACATAATGTTAGTAATATGCATTTATAAATTCTCCACACCTCTTCCTATCCTTCACGCCTCATCTTTAAATACCGAGTAGTGTTCCATTGACCAGCTGATTTTCAGTGTACTTCCTGAAGGGTGGTATCATGGTCACTTACAAGTTTTGGCAGTCATAAATACAGTTACTGTAAACATTTGTGACGTACTCCTTTCTCAAGCTTTCTGCTTATATAAATAGTATGGTGTTGTCTTAGTAGCTACCTTTTTGTTACCTATATCTGTATTTGTTCCTTAATATGGAGTTACTGAATTCAGACGTACATTTTTAGGTTTTGTACATGTTCAGAAATACTAAACTAATTTTTCCTTCCACCAGAATGTGAATGTTTATTACTAGTGGATGAAAATGTAGAAATGCTCCAATTTGACGTAGTTTTCCTATGCTTTTGTAGCAGATTACCTCAACTAAGTCATTTAAGGCAATTTCTTTAAGTTTATAATTTCTTAGTTATGGAAACTGAAAATCAGAAGTGAAGATCTTTGAATGCTTTAGGGGGAGGACTCTGCTTGCCTTTGGATCTCTGGGATCCTTGTCATTCCTGTGGTTTCTGCGTCTTGTGGGTGAGCTACTCTGTGACTCTCTTGTCAAACAGCGTTCTCTGCTCTCTGTGTATCTGCGCATGCTAGCTTGCTTTTATTTTGTGTGCGTTTGTATTGAGATGTGGAGACAGTTTCACGATGTAGCTCAGGCTAGACTTGAGTTTACTGTGTAATCTAGGCTAGACTCACACTTGCAGTGCCTTTCCTGAAAATATGGGAAATACAGATTATAGACATGTGCCATTATGGCTAGTATAATAGTGGTATGTGTGCCAGTGTGTGTGTGTGTGTGTGTGTACACGCATGGTCATTACTTGGTTTAGGCTCCACCATTGCTCAGTATAACTTCATCTCTACATACTACATCCACAGAGATCTTATTTGCAAATAAGGTCACATGCTGAATTTCAAAATGGACATGGAGTTTTGCAGAGAACTATTCAGTCCAGTATCAGTATTCTGGATTTTAAATATTTTGTAATTGAGTTTTAAAAGTAATGAAGTGCTAGAAAAATAGTTAGAGGCAGATGTGTTTGTGCACATCTGTGATCCTAGCTGTTGGTTTCCTGAGGCTGAGGCAGGCCAGCCTGAACTATACAGCAGGACCCCAATCTCAGATACCATCACCCCAAGACAGTGACTAAAGGAGAAGCAGAAGCATCGTTAAAGAACCAGGCAGAGCAGTCGGGGTGCTGCTGTGTCCCTCCTGTTGGCATCGTCTTTAGTGCCAAGCGGGATAAGCTCCTTTGGAGTGTTTTCTTTGTTGTGAATTCACATATTTAGTCATCATGTCTTATGTATCAGCTTCATCCCAACGTTTACAGAGTGCATTATGGGCTTACTTAGCATAGCTTCCTTTCTTACACTGCGATGCTTTTCCTAACAATAAGAACTCCCTTGTTATTTTTATGCAGGATAGCTAAGAAATATCTGAGTGTTCCCGTTAATTACTTCCAGTTCTCAAATGTTGATCTGGCGTAGAACTAGTTGGAGCAAGTAGTTTAGCAGGTTACACCTAGGCTGCAGTCACTTTCCCAGATCTTTGTCTAGGGCCCTTAAGTCAGGGTAACTTGTTTAGTATAAGAGGCATGTTTCTTCGAATAGCTAAGGTCTGCAAAAGGTGTAATCCCACCTCTCTGGTGAAACGCCCAGCCAGGCTGGTATTCCTGAGCTGGCATCATTGCCCTTCTCTGCTTCCTCCTTTGGGTGGCTGGAGCTTTCCAGTTTCTTTTTCTTTTTCTTTTTCTTTTTCTTTTTCTTTTTCTTTTTCTTTTTCTTTTTCTTTTTTTTTTTTTTTTTGGTGGTCTCTTGCTAGCACAGTGTTGCTTGGCTAATGTCAGAAGGTATCTAAAGAACCCTTTGCCCTATCTCTTCAATAACACACACACACACACACACACACACACACACACACACACACACACCATTAACAACTTTGGTTTTTTTGTTTGTTTGTTTTCCCATAAATCTTTTATGTCAGCTTTTATGTTTGAGAAGCTATAAACATATTTGGTGATCAATTATTTGAATGATGGAGGATTCTGAGGGAAGTTGCTGTGGTTCTGAAAGTGGCTGGGTTTGTTTCAGACACTCTCTTCTGTAACGTAAGCCTATGGTTTTCATGGAGCTCTTTGGTTCTGATGAATTGAACCACATCATAAGGCCAAATTTCATACCTGGGATTGCCGATGACATGCTCAGGCTTGTTGGATCATTTGCTTAATGCATGGTGACAGTGAGGCTAAATTCTTAGTCATTGCTTTGATTAGGCCCCTACTAGGTTTAGAGTGTCTGCTGCTTATGACAGGCAGCTGAGCATGAGACCCCATGACAGCACAGATACTGAATAGGCAGGGCAAGCCGATAAGCTTGACTTGGTGGAGATGGCAACCCAGAAAACAGTCCTGAATTCTGCTGCTGCTGCTGCTGGTGGTGGTGGTGTGTGTTTATCTCTCTCTCTCTCTGTGTGTGTGTGTGTTTGTGTGTGAGTGTGTATGTGGTGGATTACAAGTGCAAAAAGAGAGGATGTGTAAACACTCTCAAGTGTGCATTTCTGACTTCTTTGAGTGGGTGCTGGAAAAGATACAGGAGACCATGACTGAGAGCCTGGGCTCCGTAGCTTAGGGTTGGTGGTGGAAGAATCTTTTAAATGGTTCCTGAACCTTTTCCCATGAGTCAGGGGGAAAATCAAAACAAAACAAAGAAACAACTACAACAACAACAACAACAAACCACAAAGTGGTATTCTAATGAGAATTGCACTTGTTGATTTTAATGTGTGGATTCTGATGCACTCCTGAAGCACAGTCTAAAACGTAAATAGTAAAAGCATTTCCACGTGAGCTACAGTGATAAGGTTAACACTTCAGGCAGACGGGACCCACTGGCACCGGGAATAAAGGTGCTAGGTGTATATGGCTTTTCAGTGGGCCTCCTGTTTGTACAGGCAGGGTGGGAGCCAGTTTACTGCTTTGCAGACATCTTAAGTACTGTAGCTTGTACTTCTCTAGAGGTTACAAGTTAAAGGTTAGTGTGCAGGAGGGCTACTAGGTGTACCTCTGAGATCTATACTTGGAGAAGGGAGGAAGAACAGTATGTTAACAGAAAGTTCAAGACGCGATATAGTTGTCAGGCCACTGTTACTGGTATATATGAAGTATATACCACATTTCATCCCTCCCTTCATCACCGGAAGCAATCCGTTGTCACAGTGTTTGCTGTACATGGAGCAAAGCCAGACACTGTTCTGGGTCTTAGAGGTTGAGAACTGAGTCAGACAGATGACATCCCTATACTCTAGGAGGAGCAGGGACTTCTAAGTAGATGATGATAAATAAGACAGAGGCCTTCAGCTCCAAACTGATTGAATACTATGATGGCTGGAAGAATATTGCTGAGGCAGTAACTGACTGATGGCTAGAGATCTCAGGAGTTACTGGCAGGGGAAGACTTATGAGTGGAAAGCAGAGCACCCAGGAACAAAGGGAGTGTGTTCCACATCAGAAGCAGAGAGTGGGTGCATAGAGTGAGCAAAGGCGAAAGGCAACACCAAGGCCAGGAGTTTGGGCTATTTCTAAGAGCGATGAGAATTGTTAGGGAATTTGAAAGCAGGCAGGAGACTTCTGGCAAGGGCATTTCTTACGCAGGGTTTAGGACACGCTCATCCAGTGTTTTGAGCATTTTATGTAATTAATTTAATCCCTGATAATCCTACCTAGAATGCAGTCTTCCTCTCTCCCATTTATAGATGAGGTAACCGCGGCGTTGGGAGGTTTCGGAATGACTGAGACCACAAAAGGGAGCTCTGGCATCTACAGAGGAGGTCTGGCTCACTGTTCTTTCCTTCTGTTCCCCCTACCCTCTGATGTGTGTACAAAGATAGCCCAGGTAATACTTGAGGCAAAACACAGCACCAGTTAGGAGTCTGTGACAGTGGGTTCAATCCTGGAAATAGGTAGAAGATGGGCACAGGCTGGGGTGCAGAGGTGCGGTTTTGATTATGTGGGGGGTAAGGAAAAGGAAAGATGAATAGAAGGCAAGTCAGATTCTTGTCATGAACAAATATGTAAAGTAAACATGAATATAATACAGTGATCATGCATGTTTTTTATTCAAGAGTGATATAGGGTTGTAGAGAAATCGTTCAGTTATCAGATATCCTTTAGTGACCTAGAGGGAAAGCTAAACTAACTTTTCTGAAGGAATCTGGATGCCTAGCCCGGAGTCTGCCTGATGATAAGTGTTGTGTTGTTAGGGAATTTGAGAGCAAGCAGGAACCTTCTAGAAAGGCTTCTTTCCCCCTCCCATCCAGAAATCCTTCCTCTCTCCAAGACTAGAATGGCCTGACCCCTTGCTGTGGTCTGGGTGGGGTAAGATAAAGTAATGACAAGGTGCCTCAGGCCTCTTCACCACCCCCTCCCCAAGCAGCAGCCTGTACAAGGAGGCTAATTAGCATTTAGCCTGTTGCCTTCTGTTCTGATGCTGCTTGCCAACACACAGTGAGAGGCAGTTCTCTAGACCGGCACCGCAAATGTGGAGGTGTTCATACCGTACAAGATGGAAATGCAGATGTTCAGCAGGGATTTGCTTAGACTGCTTCCCAAAACATTAATCCCTATACACACAACATAGTCTTCATTACACTGGAGGCTTCAGTCCACCACTGGAAGAAAGTTGGTTCATAGTGCTAGGGGAGGAAGCATGGCCTCCTTTGGAGAAACTCCTTGTGAAGAATTATGGTAAGGAACATGTCTTTACAGAGCCTGCTACTGTTATTTTAACCCAAGGATTATGTAGCAGAAAATTTGGGACTATTTGAATAGTTTTACGTGGAAAAAGAAGAAAAGAGAATTAATGTCTAGTTAAGTTTGATTTCCCCACCTTTTTTTCCCCCCTTAAGGCTAACCGTCCAACTTGATAATCATTAGCCAGATTTTGCTCCATATTATGGTGAAATTTAAATAAATTAAGAGTGCATCAGTTAAATACTGGTCATATTAGCTGGTTCAGAAGAACTCACTCCCCCTCTATGTGGCTTCGGAGTGGAGTCAGTTGTAGGTTGTGTTCAGAGCGTATAATCTGAGATGTCTGAAATCTTGAAAGTGTGTGCCTCAGTAACCTAGGGTTGAAAGGTTTGTGTAGAAAGGTTTACAGATGGATCTGAACACGAGAACACGTTTCTTCGTCTGTAAAGCTCATTCTGTTACCTGTAGGCTGGAACCTGGCCCAATCTAGAGGTGAAATAACAATTCCTGGAACGCTGTGTACGCGATCCTTTTCTCCTGGCTGGTTGGTACTTGTTTTTGTTTATTAGGATGTATGGTACCCTTTTCTAAGTACTTCTACATGAGCCTTTCTCTGCTGCAGATTGGTGCAATCATCTCGGAGGAATGCACTGTGGGGTGACGGAATGCTTTTATTATACTTAAAAATCCTGGTGAAAGACTTTTACAGGGTTGTGCTGGGAGAGCCCTATGAGCTGGTGCTTGGAAGGTTTGCTTAGACTTGGAGTTTAGGTCCTATTCCCATTAAGATCTGTGCTCTGCTGGGCCTCCTTTGGCAGATAGTAGTATTTGTAGTGTAATGTGGAAGTTATAATTGGATAATCCTTAGGGGATATCTGCTCTAGGTTATAGGAGTTGGCCAACTACAGTTTGGGGCTTAAATCTAGCCCTTTGCTTGTTTGCATAAAGTTTTATTGGAACATAGTCACTCACACCCATTCATTTATTATAGTCTGTGACCCTTTTAGGCCTACTGTTGCAGAAGTGGAGAATCACAACTGGATGGCTGGCAAAACTGAAAAGGCTCTTTTGCCAGGACCTTGTCCAGATGTGTGAATGATTGTCCCCTCCTAGTTAGGAAGCCTCTGTGTGAGCCCCTCTTTGCATAAAACCTTGTATACAGGAGCCCAGGGTGGGTTGGTTCCCTCCCTCCCTCCCTCCCTCTCCCTCCCTCCCTTTCTTTGCAGGGGGGGGAGCTCAAGAATTACAGCCTAGTTTGTTAGGCATCTGCTTCCTCAGCTCTTTTCCTATGTATTGTCCCAAAGACCCTTGTGTCTTCTCCTCACCTCTCAGTCGTCCCCACTTCTTTCTCCGCTGATGACCTTACTTTCTGCTTTTACGAAGTAAATTGACCCTGAAGGAAGAGAAGCTTCACCAACCCTCACAGCCTCATCCACCCACCCCCCCCTCCCCCCAGTGAACTGCTTGGCTACCATCTTGAGCCAGTTCCTCTAAATGCAACAGGTTCTTTCCTGTTGTCCTAAGGCAGTCATTCCAGCCACCAGAGTTTCTCCATTTCCTGCTGCTGTACCAACATACGGAGTCCTCCACTTACACAAAACTTACATTTGGGGGCTGGAGAGAGTTAAGAGCACTTAATGTTGTTAGAGAGGAGGGAGCCATGTGGTACCTAACAACTGTCCCACACTTCCTCTGATTTCCATAGACTCATGCTTGCATTTGACACACACACACACACACACACACACACACACACACACACACACACACACACAGAGACACACACACATACACACACACACAAGTAAATATTTCCCTTTAAAACGAAACTATAGCTCCTTGACCTTATTCACTCCTATTGATAGCTACTCCCATCTTTTCATCACAGCTCCTTCAGAGTCAAAGGTATTCCTTTTTTCCATCTTCTCTTACCACCCATCCTCCACCCTTTTCCCTTCTAAACCCACTCTATCTTCTGACCTCATCGCTTGTATGTGCAGTCTGCCTTGTCCATCCCTCGGTGGTGCTCAGCTTACTCAGTCCCAGGGTCAGTCTTCAGTTCTTGGACTTGATCCATCAGGAGCCCTGTGCTTTGTCAGCCCCATCCTCTTTGTGCTCTCTATGTGTGTACTTGGTCTCCACTCTGTTTGGCAGCACCGCCCCCCCCCCAACTGCCATTTCTTCTGTTCACTATCTTGTAAATGAGTGTTCAGTGTGTGGCCCTTATCTTTGGCTGTGTTGGTCTTTGGCAGTCTCAGCCAGTTTTAGGGACTGTAGTTACTTTTCTTTGTTCACATTTCCCACTATTTCTCTTCTTTCTTCTGAACATCAGGGTAACGTCAGTTGTCATTTGTGCATGACCCGTGTTCTGTGTTGGTGTCTTTGTGTCACTATTTTGGAGTGGAGGAGGGGGTCCAGTGATGTTTCCCAGGCTGATATAGAACACCCAGGCTCACGTGATCCTCCTGCTCCAACCACCAGAGCAGCAGAGACTACACTTGTGTACATCATGCTCAATTTTCAAAGACATTCTGAGCCCACTTTGTCTCTAGCCTTCTGCAGGTTTTTCCTGCTGCTGCTGCTTCTCTTCTTCCTCTTCCTACTCCCCCTTCTTCCTCCTGCTCCTCCTCCTTTTTTGTCTAGTTGTTCAGCCATTTCTTCTGAATATTAGAATCCTGTTTTCTCTCTTGACACTCTCTAGCACATACTTGCACCCACACATGCATCTACCCACCCTCCCACTTGAAATTTAGATTATCAGTAAGTTTCATCTTAAAGCTAGATTTTTTGTTCCCATCACTGATTATGTGTCCGAGATTGTTTTTTCCCTTAAAGTAAGAGTTTTGGATCAAAAACTGCACTTTTAAGTCTTTGATCCGTACTCAGAAAGGTTGTCGGCATTTCACCTGCAGCGTGTTTAGTTATAGCATTAGTCTTCTCTGTGTAGTGGATGAGGTGGTAGCAGTCTATCCAGTGGTGTGTTTAGTTGTCTCATTAGTCTTCTCAGTATAGTGGAGGAGATGGTAGCAGTCTGTCCAGTGGTGGTTTACTCCGTCTTTGGTAACACATCCTGTAAACCATGTCTTTAAACAGGCTATTAGCCTAGCGCATAATAGGAAGTTAATGTGTATTTGCTGAGAGAATGAAGGGCCCCAGTTCAGTCTGGCAGAATCCTTCAGTGTGCAAATAAAGGGGGTGTCTCTCCCTTTTCCTGAGAGGGGCTGATAATCTTTAGCCTAGTCTTCGAGTCATATTTTTATTTTGCTTTTCTCCAAGTGGTTGGAATGGACTGTGTTTTTTGAAGACACACATTCCAGAGTGGCCAGCACTATGATTTTTATGGTCCATGTCTCTGTCTTAAGGTGTTTCTCAGTAAATACAGGACTAAACACCTGTGTAAGCCTGTGGTTCATGCCCATTGATTCAGCTGTAAAACAAAGGCTAGCAGAAGCTGCAGAGATGAAGTATAGTTAATCTTTGAAACTCAACCCTTTCTGTGATGCACATTTCTCCTGGTTGTCCTCCCTGGACCTTTCTGCCCGTGGAGAGTGCTGTGTGGGAGACTGCGGCTGCAACATGTGCTATGCACTGCCTCTGGCCAGCATTGTCTCAGCTGGGATACAGCCGCTACCTTCTTAGGGCCAAGAGGCAGGGCCGAGAGGCATTTTATTCTAGCACTTCTTGCTTGAGCATTTAAAAATCTGTATGAACCAGTACTTCATTTGATTCTGTTCTCTTGCTCAGCAAGCAGCCGCCACCCCCCACCCTCCCAAGCCCATGGAGAGTGGCTTTCCCTGATTTGTGTGCAATGTGCAGCCCTTCCATTACTGATTTCTGAACTGTGAGGGATGTGTCTTAAGCAAAGCTTCATTGGATATTATGTTAACACCCACTAGTCTGCAATAGTTCAGCACTGTGTGACTGGATAGAGTATGTCCCTTTGGTGTGGAGCACTCCATTGAGGAACACACAACTAACTGGTGCACCTGGCCCTGCTCTTACTTGGTCTGCTGTCCTGGGCTTTTTAACAATGATTCCCTCTGAAGTCTGTCCTCTCCCTCTCCTATCCATTGATGCCTGTCTTTCTTCTATCGGATACAGTAGAGTGTGTGTGTGTGTGTGTGTGTGTGTGTGTGTCTGCCTGCCTGTCTGTCTGTTTGCCTGTCTATGCATGTGGAGTCCAGAGGTCCATGCTAGTTGTCTTACTGTATCCTTACTACCTCATTTTTTTTGAGGCAGTACATCTCATTGAACCCAGAGCTTCCTAGTTTGACTTGCCTTGGTAACTAACATGCTCTGGGATGTTCCTGTCTCTGATTTCCAGCACTGGGATTATAGGTATGTACCACAGTGACTGGCTTCTTTTCATTCCTTCTTTTTTAAAATGTGTGTTTCAAACTCACATTTCCGGTGCTCAAACTCAGTTTGATAAGCAAACACTTAATTGGCTGAGCTATCTTGTCTGCCTCCGCCGATGTAACATTTTAAATATTTACATGTTATATCCTTTAGAATGTAGAAGTCCATAGAATCCAGTGCTCAACTGCTTGCATTTTGGTTTGTTTATTTTGTGTGTATGTGTGTGGGCATACTTGAATACTGGAATATCTGAGTATAATTTGCTGCAGTCTGATCTCTCCTTCTAACAATCTTGGTTTGATGGCCCAAACCATTGTGGGTTTGGGTTTGTCACAGCAAACTAGGTGTGTTAGTCCTGTCCCTGGCAAGTGCCGGCTGTGCTTTGTGCCTGTGTATACCTCAGTTTTCTCACCTGTGCACTGGTACTGCTCACCGACCCTGGCCCTTGTTTATTCCTCACTTGACCTCTTTCCTTTGTCCGACCAAAGTCCATTGGGGAAAAACATTCTCTTTGTGTGGAATCTGGCCCTCTTTATGTGCAGGTTGTTTAGTTATTTTTTGTTTTTGTTTTTTCTATTTATTTATTTATTGATTGATTGATTGACTATTGATTATTGATTATTCTTGTTTTTTACTTTTGTGCGGTCTTCTCTTGTGGAATTTTCATTCTCTGTTCCCTCTGTCTCTTACACTCACTTAGCTCTGTAGGAGCTGACATTCCTTGTTATTACTATTTTTTTTTTTTTTTTTAATTACTCAATTGAAGGCCTCTTGAAGTCTCTGCTGAAACCCTTCCTAACCTCTGGTCACACAGTTCCCACTATTCCCACCTATGGTGCACTGAACATGGCTTCTACCCGGGGCCTGGAAGCCCCCTCATGGTAGAAATGGAGTCTTAGCATCTGTGTTAACACCTTTGTGCCTAAGAAACTGTTGATGAGTTTGCTTGGCCTTGAATTTTGTCATCTGGATATTTAGGAGCCCGTGGGCAGAGAGAGGAATACCTGGGCTCGTTCTTAAGCCCTAGGAGCGTCCTGAAGCACGAGCTAAGGAGTGTGCTTTTCAAGCAGGTGATGTGTTTCTTTCCTTTCCCTAAGGATCCCAAAGAGGGTTTAAGCTAGTTCAAGATGGGTAGAGCATACCTTTATGGAAATACTCACTGAATTCGGTTTTAGGCCTTTTCTTTTCCTCAGGCTAAAATAGAAGATTATCGTAGACACAGAATAAGTGAGCAGATTGTCTAGGCTAAGTTCAGACAGGAGCAGGAGATGGGGTACTGCCTTCTGGCATCAGTTGGCAGGTGTGCAACTGTATTGATTCTAAGTAAGCAAGCATAGAGGGAAGGGAAGAGAGTGGGAGAGAGGGAGAGAGAGAAGCAAAAGACCAGCAAGAACTCCATGTTCACATGTGTTATTCCCATGAGGGATTTTGTGTACTTAAACAATATGTTAGGACCCATCGGGACACATCATGCAGAATTGTGGAGGGCAATCTCTGTACCTCTGCTTGGGATTTTGTTTCTATGTCTTGACAAACCTTGGAAGATTCTTTGAGTAGTCCTTGTATGTGGGTCATGTATAATAGTAATGGTGCTGAATAAATATTCGATCAAATTAAAGGCTGATTGGCTAACCCCTTGTTTGTCACTGTCTTTGTGTGACTATCTTCCTCCACCATCATGTGACTTGTAACCTTGTTGACAAATTCAATCAGTACAAATATGGGGGTGGACCTGAAAACCGTGCCACCCAATTTATGCAGTATAATCCATAGATGTGAGCTTATTAATCTTTGACTTTGTTAAATAAATTTAGGGAATGTTCTTGACTCCCCTAAGCTTTTCTTGGTTTTCTTTTTATATATTTTATTAACAAAATGAGAACAATAAATGTATGTGTTAAGGATTTAAGGATATCAAATATGCAGAGGGGCTTGTGGTTTGACATGCAGTAGTAATTCCTGGATATATTCATTATGGTATATAACTAGAATCATATTCTCATATAGCAATCTATTTTTAAACATATACTTTCTATATATGTTTTTAAAATATAATTCAGATTCATATAGCCATGTTCCTATTTCCTCTGTTTTATAAAATGAAATAGGATTGCAGGGATAGACTTTGTTTATTTAGCTCATAGGACATAGGAACACACATTTCATACAATGCTGGCCCAGTGAGTGCACTTCCTTTATGTAGACCTCTGGTGTGACTAGTACACAGTGACATGGCAGACACACAGCTGATTGAAGATCAGACATGTGGTATGCTTTTGATCAGCTACTCACAAAGTCTGATAATTTACAAAGTTTCATGGGGTACTGATATCAGATACCAGGCTGCATGGACCCAGATCAGGTGAGATCTGTCCCCCACCCCCCACTTCACAGACAGACTTCCTGTCAGCATGGGTTCTGAGGCTATGCTGTGTGGACATCTATGACATGCTGCGTGTGTGTCCTCTTTTCACTCTCCTGGCAAGCCCACTACTGTCTCCATGGCCTGCAGACAAGGAAATGCACTCTCAGAGTTCAGTGTCTGGCATGAGTCCTGTAAAGTGGCTGCCAGGTCTTGAACCCTGGCAGTCAGATGGCATGCCCTGGCTGTCACCCTCTGTGTAGCCTGGGGAGAGGTTGATGAACACAGTCTATCAAAAGGAGCTGTGATGTGGGGGATGAAAGAAGAGGTCTGTGAACACACGGATGTTCTTTTGTTAGTAAATTTTGCCTTAGTTGTTTTCTGTATGTCAGGGAAGAGCCACTGTGAACTCCGAATTTCTCTGGCAGAGCTGATTTATCAGGATTTTCTCAGATCTTCCAGCAGGTTAACAACGTGGAGTCCTGAAAGCTTTCAAGAGAGGAAATGAATAAACAGGTATTTGAGGTGAAGCCGACCAAGTCTGTGGAGCTATAGAATGGTGAATTAAATCAGTTGAAAAGGCTTGGGTAAGAAGTGTACATGTCTCTTGACCTAGTAAATGAGAGGCAGGAAATCTGACTTTGTAGGTCAGTTTCCTAATTCGTGTAGGTAGAAATTGTTAGAAGTTTTATTTGGCAGAGATGTTACTTGGTTTTAGTGGAATAAATCAGACAGGGAAAACAAAATGAATTGCCCAGATATAATCAGATGAGAGACAATCCTTACCTCAGGTTTAAGTTGAATTAAGTTGCCACTTGACATTTTTGAACAGTTATAATGGTTACATTTTGCATTCTATCCTGTTCTTGCTTTATACATATTCATGTTTTCTTTTAATCCTTAGAATACCTGAAACTGTGTTACACTGAGTTTTTTAAAGACAAACACCAGCAGTTGTTTGCTTTCTCTGGCCTATTTTGGCCCTTTGGAAGGAATATAAAACCTGTGTGTGTGTGTGTGTGTGTGTGTGTGTGTGTATTTTGTAGAATTAAGAGTGTGTCAAGATTTCTATAATTTTTCAAGCACTCAGAAACAAAAATTTCCAAGAACTGAGACTGACAAGCTCTGTTTTTTTTTTTTTTTTGTTGTTGTTGTTGTTTGTGAAAATGTCCACTTTCCCCCTTGTTTCCCATGTCACTTGCCCTGTGGCGGTAACAGGACTCTCCTGAGGGCCAGTGGCTGCATTGCTGTGGATGGTACTCCTGGAGTTTTCCAAAAATCTTTTTTCCTCAGGGGAATGAGTGATTCAGAACATCATTTGTAAAGTTCCAGACTTTGTTCTTAGAGTTTTCTGACAGTCCATTTGTATTCGTTATTGATGTATTCAAAACTCTTGAAAGGAGCCTGGGAGATTGAGAAACATGCTTATAAGCAGAGTAAATGAGCAACTTTTGACAGAATCTAAAGCGCCCAGGCATCCTCGCCCCTCTCCAAACTCTGCAGAGGGCTCTGCCCAGACATTGCACAATGTTTGCCGAGGTGGGAATTGATGACAAGGAAGGCAGGATAAGATTCCATTGGCACCATGGGGGTCTACTCAGGAGAAAGGTGGTTCCAATATGAGGAGGGAAGAGTGTGAAAAGTGTTGGAATGTGAGTGTCTGGGGCTCTTCAGTTGACTGTGTAGAGTAGCTCATACCCATGTTTGTTGCTGAGAGTGAAGTTGAACCAGCCTGATTCTCATGAAGGCTCCATCTCTCCACATCAGCCAGGCACTGGGTATTCCGTGCATACTTACCACGCCTCTTTCCCAGGGAGGATGATGCATATGAGCATTAAGTGTTGTCTTGACAGTTTGACTTGCCAGGAAGAGAGGAGTACTAAGTGGAATTGGCTGGGTTCCTAGTCCCTGAAGTCGGGGTGCAGCTGTCCTCGGCAAGGGTGCCCCAGACCTTCATGCAGGTCTCTTGCCCGAGGGCCTCTCTTCTGAAGGTAGAGACTAGTAAATGCCTTTCATGTTTTGGTGCCTCAGCTTTCACAGACACAAAAGGTGTCACAACGGTTAGTGTTCACAAAGCTCCGGTGAGAATAACAGACACAGAAAGGGAAGGGGAGACTCTTGGCAGTTACTGGGTTAAAGAGAAGTGTTACTCTCAGTGGTCAGTTGAATTCATTTTACTTAAAGAGAACTCTCAGGTCTACTGCTAACTACGCCACAGCCCACTCACAGCCCACGGTTTTGGAGGTCATGCCCGGAGGCTTAGTTAGCACAGTGAAGCCTTAGCCTTGTCTTCTTTTGCTTCGCTTTGCTGTGATAAATCCCATGGCCAGCAGCACCTTGGGGAGGAAGAGTTTATGCGGCGTACATGTCCAAGTCACAGCCTGTCCTGGAGGAGGTCAGAGAAGGACCTTAAGCAAGAGCCGAGGCTGGAACTTTGTTGGAAAGCTGCTTACTGTCCATGGCTTGCTCAGCTTGCTTTCTTATCCTACCCAGACCTGTCTCTCCAACAGTGGCTCTGCTCACGAGGACTATAGACTCACATCTACTAATCAAGGAAAGTCCCCTATAGATATGCCTGCAGACCAATCTGATGAAAATATTTCTGTAATTAAGGTTCCTTCTTCTCTGGGGAGTTTGTGTCAGGTTGACAAGCTAACTAGCACACCCTCCAAGGCTACACCAACTTCTCAGCTGACCAGCACACCCTCCAAGGCTACACCAACTGCTCAGCTGACCAGCACACCCTCCAAGGCTACACCAACTGCTCAGCT
>NC_034605.1:19181985-19195375 GCF_900095145.1 Mus pahari
CACACCCTCCAAGGCTACACCAACTGCTCAGCTGACCAGCACACACTCCAAGGCTACACCAACTGCTCAGCTGACCAGCACACCCTCCAAGGCTATACCAACTGCTCAGCTGACCAGCACATCCTCCAAGGCTACACCAACTGCTCAGCTGACCAGCACACCCTCCAAGGCTATACCAACTGCTCAGCTGACCAGCACACCCTCCAAGGCTACACCAACTGCTCAACCTGCAAGGAGTTCCTTAGAGACCAGGATAGAGGGAGCGGGACACTGGAGAAGAATTAATGTGTGGAGTAATTTTTTGAGGCTATTTTAATATATTATAATGCCCTCTCACTCCCTAAATATGCTGGTTCAGAGAAATACCATTTACCCAGTGCCTTTGGGAGACTCCATGGCGTGTCCATGGTGACCATGCATGGTGGTAATCTGCATCCTTCATTGTGGGCTTTGGTGAGTCTGATAGGACATGCAGGATGACCTTTCCTGTTTAAAACCATATTAGAGATCTAGCCCAAAGGAGAGTTAGATATGAACAGCAGATGTGAGTCCTGCAGACATGCTCTTCTTGGTTGGCTGTTAACTTGCTTTTGTTCTTAGAGACATTAGGATACCTGTTTAATCTTTTTGGAAATACAAGGATGCCCTTTACCTCCACAGCACCATTGAAATGTATAAAGAAATCCAATAAAGGAAGACAGTGTCTCAGTCCCGAATCTCTTCCCTCTTGTGTCTCCAGCCTCCATTATGGGTGGTAAATGGCAGAGGTCTTCTGCTGGCGCCTTAGCCTTAACATGGCTTTCGGAGGAATCTTTGGAGACTGGTGAGCTATTGAGCATCATTATAGCTCAGCTCCAAGGCCTGCAGTTTCCAGATGTCTGTTTTCTTCTCTACATTTTCCTTGTCCTGAAATTTGAAAAGTGTTGAAAAACATTGAAAAAAGAATTAGGGTTATCCCACTGTCTGAGAAAAGATAAATTGTTACCATTTATGCATTTCCTCTTAATAATTTTCTACCCATGTGTACACACACCATTATTTGGACACAGTGAAGAGGACTGGGGAGTTCTTTCAGATTCATCCCTTCTGTAATTACATTCATTACCTCTTGCCTAGTTCCCCTTGTAGAAAGGAAAGGTTTTATAAGATCTTGCAGATTTTACCTAAGAAGAAACTAGTTCAACTTACAGAAGGAAGAATAGTCATTTAGGGACACCTGTGACAGCTACTTCTACAGTAGAAGGCGGTGAAAGAATATCCCATCCAGAGTTCTGAGTGAACTTGAAAATGCCCCAGTCAAGGAGACCTTTGAATCTTACACCTACTAGCAGCTAAGGCAAGAAGCAGATCCATCGCTGTGGTGACGCCAGGAAGTCACTGCACAGATGTTAGTTTCCTCTCAGTGCACAGGGAGGGCTAAGTGCACAGCCAGCCACTAGATCGTCTGTGTTGTCACTGCAGGGAGAAGCTGAAGCTGAATCCTCCTAGGTTATATTTTCCTGGGGAATTGGGTTGAACTGGGCATCAGCTCACCAAGTTTCTAATTCCTTCTTCCCATCTGCCACAGGGGATTAGAGAGAAAATATATACTCAAGCAAATGCTAGATTGTGGCGGTTGGTTACTGGCTGCAGCTGTGTTGGCATCACTCACGTACCACAATTCTTCTAGACGACCCACAGCTTTCTCTATAAGAACTGTTATACTTAATCTCGAAATGGCTCTGAAATAAACACATTTATTTCTAAATTGAAGTCTTTTTTTTTTAAAAAAAAAAAAATCAGGAAATACAGCATAATTAACTTTTAGAGACAAACTTCCCTACCCAGTCCATTTAGCTATGTAGGCAAAGATGACCTTGAACTTCTGATCTTCCTCCTTCTACCTCCTGAGTGCTGGGATTTCAGGTGTACCACTATGCTTGGTTTATGTGGTGGTGTTCGCTGAGCCAGGGCTCCAGACATGCTAGGCTAGCACTCTACCAGCCGAGCTACACCCACAGTCTTTTTTCTGTTTTGTTGATGTTATTATTCACCTATTGTTTGTTAATTGGGAAATTGATAATCTATATTACAAGTTTGGTCTCAGTAAGCATCAGTGTAACTAAGAGTCTGAACAGAATGTACATTATTTGTTATTCCAGGTGCCTATCTGGGGAGGACTAAGTTATTTGGGCATGTGTCTGAGAGGTCGTAGGTGTCACTACACTGAAAATTCAACGTTAAACTTTCTGATTTGGTATTAGTGCAGAAAAAGCAATGATATTTTAGTTCTATTGTTTATGATACTGTGGTGTGAAACTAGGCTCCTCTTGTTACTACATTCGCCACTGTTCTTCAGTGATTTGGCTGTGCATGCCCCACAGCATTTAGGGGATTTTGTTCTGGCATGACATTTTGTTGCATAAGTGTCTCTACTGTACTTTCTAAAATTGTAATGTGGCCTGGTGACAAGAGTCTATAATCTTGGCTGCATCTGAGACAGGAGGATCATGCATTTGAAATCAATCTGAGCTATAGAGAGTATAAGGCAACCCTAGTAGCTTAGTGAGACTGTATCTCAGAGTATTCAGCTCAGCCTAGCAGACATGAAACCTGGGCTTTATTTTCCAGTATCACACATACTTAACAGAGCCATGAACCTCATATTTAAGGAAGGTGAACTTCCTTCGAAAAGAGTCTTAATTTTATCTAGATGAACATGTATTCGTGGAGCAATACTGAAAGCATTAATCTCTTGCTTAGACACCTGACTTGTTAGGAGTGAAGCATATTTGTGAAACTCACTGTTGGAAAGTAGGTGCCTGCTACTTGTATCTTGGAACTGTCTTAACCCCAGCATGTAATAGCATGATAAATGTGTTGTTTTTGATTTCTTGTTTTTCCTTTTTGACACTGCTCTTACACTGCACACAGTCAGTGTGCAGTGGAAGATGCTCACTGTCTTGCTGTATAATACTCCTTTTTAAGATGCTGCTACAAATTATGAGTCCATCCTACTGTTGATGGGTATTTGTTGGTTTCAAATTATATAGTATGAAGGCTTCTGCTGATACCCTAGTGTGTAGTGCCGCTGGTAGTGGGGGTGGAGCCGACACTCCATAATGTCTATGGGCTGTCTTTGTTTGCTTCCACTAATTTTTTGAGTAAAGAGCAATAGGGACTTGTAATGAAAGGCAGTTTTTTGTTGTTTGCTTGTTTTTTGTCTTTTCCCCTCCTTCTCTGTATTTTATTGTGAAGAAGAGTAATGAAGTTTTCCTTCACTACTACCTTGTGACTGGGCTGTGTCTTAGTGAATACACACTGCTTATATCCTGCTATCTTCTTCCTTATTATTTATTCGTTCTTCCTGATATCCTTACTACACTGAGGCATGGGATGTCTTAGGAGGAGGGGCTAGATGGACTTTCTTGCCTATAAACAGCCTTCTCGGATTACTAGTTTAATATGAAGCACATCTGTGGCATAAGAGGTTGAGTTTAAGTAATGTGAACACATGAGACAGGTCTGACCAAGGCACCAAATCTATATAGTGCTGCGTTGTTAGATTAAATAATAATAATAATAATAATAATAATAATAATAATAATAGTAATAATAAAACAAAAGGCAGTAATGTGTTGGTTGTTTTTTTGTTTCTTTGTTTTTTCGTTTTTTTGTTTTTTTTTAACACAGCCTTTTACCAGTGTTGGAGCTCCACTAACTCTAGGCCTCTGAGCATTTGTGAGTTTTAAAGTCCTGCCTCAGCCTGTGGTAAATTCAGTACTCATCAGAGATAAGGTAAAAGGCTAAGAGTTAACAGAGCAAATGAACACCACCACTTTCATGTCCCACATAAAATTGCCCTTTAAGGGAGTGGCCAGGCAGGGTTACCTTTCTTTTTCTCTGTGTGTCCTTGTATCCCTTAGTATTTATAGTGAGAAGGCCTTAGTCTTGAAGATGCTTTCTTTTGGCCTATAGGTTTTGCTGCATCTGTGTATAAAAGTAGCCAGTATGTCACATATGGTGCCCACACTGAGTCTAATGAAGAAGGGAGGCCACTATGTGCTGGTATGTCTCCAATTCAAACTATGAATCACTGCGTGCTTCTTTCATGTGCATGGGCTGGATATGAATTTCCACAGCAGCTCCCATGAGTATCGGACAGATAAAACATTGATGCTAGGAGAGAAGAGGTCTGCAGTGTAGTAGTTCTTGTCCATTTTTCTGGATCTTTTTTCTGTTATTCTCTCCATCTCCATCTCTTTGATATACTTTAACATCTTATCTGCCAGTAAATCACATTAACCTTAAGTTGGTGACTAGAACTGGAATGTTCTTGAACAGTAATCTGGAAGCCATTAAACAAGAGCATTAAAAAAAAAAAAAAATCAGAACTCAGAGTTATAGTCAGTTGCCAGAGCATAAAGTTCTGGTTCTGTCCCTAACACTGCAAAACAAAAACCAAGCCTGACAAGATGCCAGCCTAGGGAGCTTCTGTCCTTGCTCATTTGTTTCCCCTCCTGTTTGGAGTGAGACACTTTCACTTTGGGCATCAGCCCCCATTGTCAGGGAGAACACTTGGGCATCTTTGCCTTAAAGCCTGACCCTAATCAGAGGGATGCCTGTTGCTTTCTTATACTGCCTCAAGAAACTGTCACGCAGCACCAGGGTCTTTAGCCCGTCTTCTCCATGCATTAATTTTTTCATCTTTGGATTCCCATGGAGAGCCTGCTTTTACTGTGTGTAAAGATTCTGAAGCCGAGTTCTTTCCCCAGCCCTCACAGAGCTAGTACTGTACTGGTGGAGGTGTGCAACCCAGCAGTTGGTTGGGAAGCTGAAGACTGCTGGGTCCAGTGGCTCAGAGGATGGTTGGCCTTGTAGACATTTGGGCTTCCCAGGCCATTCAGCTAGAGAAGTGACTCTGAGGCAGGACTTCCGTTTTACCATCACTTCAGTGTGAAGAGTTTGCTTTTAGACTCAAAACTAAGACAGAATCTAGGTGGTGTTTGCATTCTCAAAGCATCCAGGCTGCAGTGTGCTGGCTTTTCCTCTGTGGTTTGAACCATCTTTGTAAAATGAGGTTCCATCTTTTAGGTGCGTCTTCCAGAATATTAATGTACTCAGTTTTCAGATCAATGGATCGCGTGTAAGGAGTCTTTTAAGTTCCCCTTTTAAAGTGGGGGGGGGGGAGTTGAAGGCTAGAAACTTAATGAGACAAGATTGAGGTACACCCCAGGGTGGAGAGAGACTCCCAAAGATACCAATATTGGACTGTGAGATGATATGGTAATATGATATTGAGGTCTTTGACCTAAGCACTTAAATCAAGCCAATCCAGGTTTTTGTTTGTCTGTTTTCTTATTTTTAAGTGTCCTTGTGGGAAATCGGCTTTGGACTTGGGTTTCAGGGGTAGATATATTTGACAAAGGCATTTAAGAAAGAAATTAAATAAAGTTCCTTACAGCCCGGGACACTCTGATACATTGTTTTAGCTCTTAGAACCTTCAGCTGAAACCAGACAGCTCTCAGTTGTTCAGGGGCTGGTTTGGCGGGTTTGTTCTTTTTCACTCCAGGAGGGCTGCTGTAAGGCTCAGAGTTTTCAGCAGACTTGGAGGATGTCAGAGTGATTTAAAAGTTGGGCCTGTCATCCTTTCTTCACTGCTTTCTCTTGCAAACATGAACATGCTTTTAGAAACAGGTTTCATATATAAAACAAAACTGATCGTTTAAATGTAAATGTGACTAAGTTTTAAAACCTGCCCTGTTTAGGGCAGAGGAACTTTTAGTACCTATACTTCTGCTTATTTTAAATAAATTGTAACATATTTTTCCCCCGCACTTGGTTTCCCTATTCTCACCCCGACAGTACATTGCCAGTTTATCCATGTAGGATCATTGAAAAGATAAAAGGAGCCGGGCGTGGTGGCGCATGCCTTTAATCCCAGCACTCGGGAGGTAGAGGCAGGCGGATTTCTGAGTTCGAGGCCAGCCTGGTCTACAGAGTGAGTTCCAGGACAGCCAGGGCTACACAGAGAAACCCTGTCTCGGGGGGGGGGGAGGGGAGAGATAAAAGGATGTAGGAATGGTAAAGGTTTTTTTCACAATTTGTTGGTTGCCGTTTTGTCCTATGGACAGTGTCCTTTGACTTACAGAAACTTTGCAATTTTATGAGGTCCCATTTGTCTATTATTGGTCTTAGAGCATAAACCACTGGTGTTCTGTTCAGGAAATTTCCTTGTGTCCGTGTGTTCCAGGCTCTTACCCACTTTCTCTTCTGTTAGTGTTAGTTTCAGTGTATCTGGTTTTATGTGGAGGTCCTTGATCTACTTGGACTTCAGCTTTATACAAGGAAATAAAAATGGATCAATTTGCATCCTTCTACATGCTGACCACCAGTTGATCTAGCACCATTTGTTGAAAATACTCTTTTTTTCAACTGGATGGTTTTAGCTCCTTTGTCAAAGGTCAAGTGACCATAGGTGTGTGGGTTCGTTTCTGGGTCTCCAATTCTGTTCCATTGATCTACCTTTCTGTCTCTGTACCAATACCATACAGTTTTTCTTACTATTGCTCTGTAATACAGCTTGAGGTCAGGGATGGTGAATCCTCCATAAGTTCTTTTATTGTTAAGAATAGCTTTCGCTATCCTGTTTTTTTTTTTTTTTTAATTCCAAATGAATTTTCAAATTGCTCTTTCTAACTCCATGAAGAATTGAGTTGGAATTTTGAGGGGATTATATTCCAATCCATGAGCATGGGGGATCCTTCCATCTTCTAAGATCTTCTTTGGTTTCTTTCTTCAGAGACTTGAAGTTCTTGTCATACAGATCTTTCATTTGCTTGGTTAGAGTCACACCAAGGTATTTTATGTTATTTGTGACCATTGTGAAGGGTGTTGTTTCCCTAATTTCTTTCTCAGCCTGTTTATCCAATGAGTAAGGGTAGGCTACTAATTTGTTTGAGTTAATTTTATATCCAGCCACTTTGCTGAAGTTGTTTATCAAGTTTAGGAGTTCTTTGGTGGAATATATACAAAAAATTCAAGAAGTTAGACTCTAGAGAATCAAATAATCCTATTAAAAAATGGGGTACAGAGCTAAACAGAGAATTCTCAACTGAGGAATATGGAATGGCCGAGAAGCAACTAAAGAAATGTTCAACATCCTTAGTCATCAGGGAAATGCAAATCAAAACAACCCTGAGATTCCACCTCACACCAGTCAGAATGGCTAAGGTCAAAAATTCAGGTGACAGCAGATGCTGGCGAGGATGTGGAGAAAGAGGAACACTCCTCCATTGCTGGTGATATTGCAAGCTTGTACAACTACTCTGGAAATCACTCTGGTGGTTCCTCAGAAAATTGGACATAGTACTATCGGAAGATCCAGCAATACCACTCCTGGGCATATACCCAGAAGATGCTCCAACATATAACAAGGATACATGCTCCACTATGTTCATAGCATCCTTATTTATAATAGCCAGAAGCTGGAAAGAACCAAGATGTCCTTCAAAAGAGTAATGGATACAGAAAATGTGGTACATTTACACAATGGAGTACTACTCAGTTATTAAAAACAATGACTTCATGAAATTCTTAGGCAAATGGATGGAACTAGAAAATATCATCCTGAGTGAGGTAAACCAATCACAAAAGAACACACATGGTATGTACTCATTAATAAGTGGATATTACCCAAAAGCTTGGAATACCCAAGGTAGAATTCACAGACCATATGAAGCTCAAGGGGAAGAAAGACCAAAGTGTGGATGCTTCTTAGAAGGGGAAACAAAATACTCACAGGAGGAAATATGGAGACAAAGTGTGAAGCAGAGACTGAAGGAAAGACCATCCTGAGACTGCCCCACCAGGGGATCCATCCCATGTACAATCACCAAACCCAGATACTATTGTGGATGTCAAGAAGTGCTTGCTGACAGGAGCCTGATATAGCTGTTTCCTGAGAGGCTCTGCCAGAACCTGACAAATACAGAAGTGGATGCTCTCAGCCAACCATTGGACATGTGGTCCCCAATGGAAGAGTTAGAGAAAGGATTGAAGGAGCTGAAGGAGTTTGCAACCCCATAGGAAGAACAATAATATCAACCAGCTAGGATCCCCCCCCCCCACAGCTCCCAGGGACTAAATCATCAAGCAAAGAGTACACATGGAGGGATCCATGACTCCAGACTCATATGTAGCAGAGGATGGCCTTGTCAGGCACCAACGGGAGGAGAGGTCCTTGGTTCTGTGAAGGCTCAATGCCAACGTTTAGGGGAATGCCAGGGTGGGAGGTGGAAGTGTGTGTGTGTGTGTGTGTGTGTGTGTGCGTGTGTGTGTGCGCGTGTGTGTGTGTGTGTGTGTGAACACCCTCACAGAGGCAGGGGTAGGAGGGTTAGGATAGGGAGTTGTCAGTGGGAAAATCGGGAAATGGGATAACATTTGAAATGTAAATAAAGAAAATATCCTATATAAAAAAAAGGTAGAAGGAATTTTCAAAAATGTAGAAATTCTGTATTAAAGCCATTCAAGTTTGAGTCATAGACAAGGAGAGGAGGCAACACGAATATTCCTAACCAGAGTGAGGGAAGAGCGAAGTAGGGACAAACAAGGGAACCATTGGCTGGCCAGAGAGCAGACCTTAGTAACACTGTAGAAATCTTAGTTCAGGTCAAGCCACACAGTGTTAAGGAGGAGAGAAGTGGTTAGGGAAGTGGTGGGTTTGGCCGTATTTGGGGTCATTTATGAGGTATGTGACAGGGAAGACTGCAGCGTAGTTCAGTGCAAGAGATCGCCATGGCAGGACCCGTGTTTTTTGGTAGAAAGCTGTAAGTTGAATCAATACTTTTTACTTGTCTAGAAACACAGTTCTGTGGTGTAGTTGTGAAGATTATATTACCAAAGTAAGAGATTCCTCCCCTTCTCCCTAGACTCCTCCTTCCAGGATGGAAATTAAAAAGGAAATCAAAACCAGAGCCTAGAAAAGCGGCTTCCCTCTGACCACACTGGGATGGGTTGCGATAGCCGCCAACACTGCTGAGCACACCCAGAGGTAGATGCCGTGGTTTTGTAGGGAAGGGCTGTGACATTTGATGTCTGGATTGTACCTCACATCACACACTAGGCCAGAGGGACACGATAGAATTAACAGAATTGTCAGGAGTAATAAAATCATGTGGATTATGTGTTTTAGTTGCTGTTTTTGCCAACTTTTCTTGAGAACTCTGGTAGAACTGAACCAGACGTGGAGATTCAGCTAGAAGAATTCTTATTTGAATGGCTCAGCAGGAACGCTGTGTGAAATTATCTATTATTATTACCCTGAACTTAAAGTCTTTCTGCCAAGAAATGCAAGTTTCCATTTGTGTCAAGAAGATGTGAATTAAGGAATAGAGAAAAGTGAAAGAAAACACAGATGATCTCAACTTAAACCAAGGATGCAGTGTTGTAGATTCTCAGCTGTAATACTGCAGTGTTCAGAACACTGTACCCTGGGGTAGGGTAATGGTTAGACTAAGATTGACCAACTCTTCTATAATTTGTACTTGAGATTTTCCTATATTGTCTTGTCAGTGTCTCCTCTAAGATCCATATTTGTTACTTGAGTTCTCTCCTCTTTCTGTCCCCCCACAGTTACCTTCCTCTCTTTTTTTTCCTTTTTGTACAAATACATGACTCACAGCATAATGGCCATTTTGTTTCCATCCCTTAGAACGGTGATTCTCAACCTCTGGGACATTACCCCTTAAAGGGGGTAAGGGGAGTCTAAATGACCATTTCATTGGGGTCTCATATCAGATATTGGCATTATGATTCACAACAGTGGCAAAATTATAGTTATGAAGTAGCAACAAAGATGATTTTATTGTTGGCGGTCACCACAACGGAAGTGCGTGTATTAAGGGGTCACAGCATTAGAGAGGGTAAGAACCTCTGTTTTCTTAGTAGGTCAGGTTTTGTGCTGCATGGAATCCCTGGCATGGGTACAATGTCATGATCAAACTGGAGAAGGTCCATGAGAGCCAGTCTGTCGTGATGATGTTGGTGAGTTCTCCCTTGAAATTCAGAGGCAGAGAGCATGCACTGGAGCTCTTAGAGCATATGTGCTTTGTCTGACTAGGAAACTCCAGTTTAGTGGGAGCAAGAAGTCTCAAAACTTTAATATTGTATTTCTTCTTTGTCTGCTGTTTACAAAGGTATATGCTGACCTAAATTACAAGATGGTCAGGTTTAGAACTTTTGAAAGCAGAATTGATCCCTGACAGAACAGCTTTATGATTTTGGGAGAGTTTATTTTTCCATCTATTTCCTCCACTGATGATACGTGATGATATCAACCACGACCTCAAACTTCTAGCTTGGAAATACTGTTGGAAGTTCTTTGCAAATGGTAATTGCTTCCCTTTTTTTTTTTTTTTTTTTTTTTTTTTTTGTTAACTACCAGATATGACATAGCTTCAGTGAAGGGTATTTTTAAACCTGTCTTGATATAATTATATTGGGGAGAATACACATTCTGCAAAAGCCCAGCCCTATTTGGATTCTGAATGTCCCCGAAAGGCATGGTCCCCAGGTTGGTGCTATTGGGAGATTGTGGAGCCTTGACTAGGTGGGAATGACTGGGAGGTTTTCAGAGCAATCTCTCACATGGACAATTTCTTTCTGCCTCTTTTGCTTCCTGGCCTGAGGTCAGCAGTTTTGTCGTACCATATACCCTGACATTTATAAGACCATTCCTTGTTATAGACATGAAGAATTGGGCAAACTGAATCTTAGAGCAGAACCTTTAAACTTTGAGGTGACTATTTGCTTAGCTACTCCAGTGACAGAAAGCTGGTTAATGTGGTCACTTACCATTTCTGGGGTTGTGTAGATGACTTGTTCTCTCCCACTCCTGAGTTTTGCTGTCATTAGCACAAACTTGGACCTTGACGGTATGAAAAGGAAGAAGACTGGATACGCTCCATTGAAAGGAACGCATCAGGATTAGGATAGATGAACTCACCTGTGAGAGTCCATGCCCTTTCATATATGGGTTGCCACCCCAGAGAATGGCCCAGATTTTAGACCTAACAGTCAGTCTGGCCTGTTCAGGCATCTCCAGCCTCTTTGACATTAGCTGAATCTCAATGCAGTCCTGTTGACAACGGAGATTAGCCATCTCAGGAACCCACTGGAACAATGGGTTCTTAGGGTGGATCGTCTATGTGGACAGGGTTCTTCTCTCCTAATTGTGTGGTGTGTGAGAGCCTAGGAGCACTTGGGTAGAAGAGATGGGTGATTGATCATTTTGTGGAATGGGAGGCAGTAGTATAGACTAGTGTGTGATTTGACTAAGGGTTAACCTTTGCCCTGGAAACTGACTCTCCCATATTTGGCTCGGACACATACATGTTGCCGCTTTGTTGTTACTGTCCTGTTACCTTGACTTTAGAAGTGATACCCCAGTAGAGGCCATATTTTTTTTGTTTGTTTGCTGGCATATTTAACTCTCAGAAAATCTTATGAATTAAGAGGGGCAAGTTTGACTTTTGTAGCAGAGTCAGCCTGCAACATTTTAAGGTAATTTAGTCATTTACTGAAGAAGTGCTGGAGGCAAGGCTTGGAGCTGGTTTTTCTAAGCCTTTTATTGTACCATGCTGCCTTATTATACTTCATGGAAGTTGATGTCATAAATGCCCAAACATTTAAAAATAAATTGGAAAAGAAGTCACATCTTACTGTGGCTCCAGCCCTTGGCAGTGATGTTTTTAAGTAGAGGTTTGTGTTATGAGAATTTTGTTTCAAAATGCTGCATGTGCCTCTTGTAAAAGGTTGAGTGAAACAATGTTATTTTTCATAACTGGCCCATATATGTTTATTTACTTTACTCCTTTTAAACTCCAGCTCCTTTAGTTAAATGAAGCACTGCTGTACTTTTATTGCAGATGCCATTATTAAAAGAAATCGAAAGATGTTTTAATACTGAAATGGAGCTCTTAAGAAGCAGTTATAGTTCCTAGTATATTTTAAGAAGTCACCTGGTTTTGTACTTGATTCATAAAAGAGCAAACTTCCTTAACTTTGCTATGATTTGATAACTTTCTTAGTGGGGGTGGGATAAATGTCTTGTGTTTCACTGATTTGATGCATATTGCTGGGGGCTGGCATTACGTAACGGAGGCAGCCTTTCATTTGTTGGCATATAATCCAGGCAAAGCTGCTTCTAAGTGCAAGTCGTTGCCCTTTCTCTACAAAGCATTTGCTGCTTTAACTGATGCACATGCTTAGTAGTGACTATGGTGGTTCCTCAAAACAAAACAAAACAAATACACCAAAAAGTGCCATGTGATCTAGCCATGCACACTCCAGGAATTTACTCAGGCATCTAAGTGAGCATACAACAGTGGGACGGTAACAGTCACAATATGGACATCCTTCTATATCCATGTGTATCTGGGTACTTTTCACAACAGCCAAGATCTGAGATCAGTTTCGATGCCCGCCAGCAGATGAATGGATAAAGGAGATGTGCATATATACAGTGGAGTTTTATTCATCTATGAAGAAGACAGGCATTATCTGAGTTGGAGAAAAATCAGTGAAATTTGAGATGATCTTGTAAGAAAAACAAACAGAAAGAACCAAAACAAAACAAAACCACCAGGCATAGAAAATACAAGTATCACGCCTTTTCTCTCTACACAGAACATGGCAGCAGAAGAGGCACTATGCAGGAAGAGAGAGGACAAAAGAGGATAACGCAGAAAATAGAAACCTGCCATAGCTCTACAGCAGTGGAGCTTGGATAGGAACACAGTGTCCTCACATACTTGCGGGGCTACTAGCTCTCCATTTGTAAAGATTCTGTAGAAGACACGTGGGTGCTCCAGAGTATGACTATAATTTGTAATGCACAAGAAAGTTCAGCTTAGTTGGTCGTTTACCTGAAGAATAATGTTCTATTCTAATCTGTTGTCTGTTACTCTAACAAGTTTTCCAAGACTGAGCCATTCATAGAACATGAAGGACCGTTTCAGTTATGCTTCTAGAAACAGGCCCAAGTGTGTGTGGTTCTGGTATCTGCTTAGCCTCTGGGGTTTCTTGTTTTGACCTTCCAATATGGTGGAAGGCTTTGCATAAAAAGACAGAGCAAGCTAGGTAGAGGAAGTCATATTTTTCTGTTTTATGACAAAGCTACCCCTACAAAGATGTCATCATGACCTAGTCATGTCCCATTCTTTGTAACTTAGCATCACCATTTCCAACAGACAGACTGTAGCGGAATACATTCTCACCAGACAGCAGGTTGGTGAACCCTGAATTTTTTTTCCAGACAGGGTTTCTCTGTGTAGCCCTGGCTGTCCTGGAACTCACTTTGTAGACCAGGCTGGCCTTGAACTCAGAAATCTGCCTGCCTCTGCCTCCCGA